>NC_081351.1:25292362-25298354 GCF_029784015.1 Lycium ferocissimum | reverse complement strand
GTAGAAGTAGGAACAACACGAAGAAGAGACTACAAAAAACTGAAGGGGCTGGTATCTCCATTTTGCCAAATGAACTGTACAACATAGAAAAGAATGCGAGACGACTAATTGAAGTACTACTAAAAATGATAAAAGTAAGAAAGATTGAATGACTAAAAACTCTGAAAGATTATAATTTATTCATTGTGAATACAACTCTACAAATGAATATTAATCTACAAGATGGTGATAGTTCGAAGTAGGAAAAGAGAACAGGCGATAGTTGGTGTGAAACTACAGCAAAAAGTGTTAGTTCGGAGTGTGTTGTTTAATCATTAATTAGTTTTTTTTTTAACCATTAATTCTTTTTTAAAAAAAATTCATTGATATAGTATTAAACTTTAATAGTTTTTAAATATAGACAAGTTTAATATGTTTTGTGGTTGAGCAAACTAACAGTTTTAAATATTTAGTATTCAGATCTTAATACTCATAAATATATTCAGATTCGGACGTTTTAATCTTACTTAAAAAAAGGGGTCTTAGCCAACTTAATCGAATGACATAATACTTCAAGACCCCTAAATTTGGCACCATTTATTTGATGCACGGTCAAATTATTTTTTATCTTAATTATCCCCCTATAATAGACTATTCATTGTATTTACCCCCTAAATGGAAACCTATCACCCATCACAGCGTCGATGATTTTCTCTTCTGTTCATATACTTCTTACCAAATTTCAAGTAATTTTTTTTTTAAAAGGAGAACAAAACGGATAACTAGTAAAAAAAAAAAGTCATTAGACACGCCGTCAAGTGGTATAAATTCGTCCAAAAAAAAAGTTGGATAACTTTTCTGCGCTGAAACTAAGAAATAACTTGAATCTCAGTGAAAAAGAATAAGAAAAAAAAAGGAACACTCACAAAGTTCGATCCTCTGAACACTGAGCGCTCAGAATTCGCCAAATTTTGAGTCGCAACAAGAGATCGTCGGGGCAAGGAGAAATGGGAGAAAATGAAGGAATCCAAAAAGTCAAAGTTTGTAGAAACGAGTTAAGATGATTAAATTAATAAGTTTGTGAGAGAAATGGGAGAAAATTTGTTGGAAAATAAGATGATTTTTTTCAAAATATAGAGTTAAATTTAAGCGCGTCAAAATGAATTGAGACAATAAATAGGTAGATCAATAACCCACACAAAAGTTACTTGGGTTGAAATGAAAAATCTTATTCTACTTTATTACTTACTGCCCAAACGAAAAATAAAAAGGAGAAGAAAAAGGATCCTCCATTCATTTTAATTAATAACATGATACAATTTGATTCGACATGAAATTTAAAAATTAGTATTTTATAAATTCGTGATTTTAAACATGTCATAATATTATGTGTGACAATAAAACTTTTGAAACTTGTGTCTTTAAACATGACATAATATTTGTGTGACTGTAAAAATTTCTTATGTCTCCTTACTAGTAAAAAAAAGGAGCTCTTCGGCCAAGAAGACATTCTGGTAGGAATTAAGGCCAACTTACATAAATAGCCATCCGCCTTACTTAAACGTTCAATATACTGGTATGGATATTTCTCAGTTAATTATGTCTCTAACACGCCTTTTCACGTGTAAGTAAAAAAAAATTCTCGTGGTTCAAGCAAATAAATCTCTTTTTGTTATACAGCTTCAACACTTATATATGCTTTAATACCATATTAAATAGGTATATCATTCATTTTAAGAAGGTACCGCTTTTATTTACACTAGTTTCTGGACACATGCATTAAATGTGCGTCCCATGTCAATCTATATATATATATATAAAGCGAGGACGTAGCGCTACGATTATATATATACCTCACGGTAAATATTCTTATTTATCTTTTTCCTCAATTTTTTGGGGTTTTCTCTATTTTTAAATATTTCTGTAATATTTTTATGCTTAAAAATCCAAAAGTCACCTCATTTAAGAAAAAATGAAACTGCCGTCGTGACTTTTGAAATCCCCTGATTACTTTCCTTATCTGCTACCACTAACACCTCTTCGTCTAACAGTAACATTTTAAAGGGCCCCAAATTCCACAACTTCACTCAAATCAAAGAGAGAATAAACAGAAAACGGGTAGCATTTTCAGTTTCCCATTTCGTAAACAGAGCAGTTGTAATGGTTCACTGATAACTGCACTTCTGGCACTTATAGGAGAAAAAGAAATCGATCGCCATCTTTCGCCTCCTTTGAATCTGCTGTCCCCTATAAGTGATAGATTCTGTTCTATTCCGGTGACAGATTCCTCTTCCTATTCGGTTATGTTAATGAGAAGATGGCTTCAAATAATGGCACAAATGAAACGGACAAGAAGATGCAGAATAAGAAGGTCAAGTATCACTATATTCTGGATAATTTCTCATCCCTTGATCAGGTTTTCTGTTCATTTTGTTAACCATTAATCATATTAATTAAATAGATAACAAAAGGTAAACATTTCGTTGAAATGATACGGCCCACTTATTGTGGTTTCTTCTTTCTTTTAATAATGGCGAAACACATTTTTGTGATAAATAAAAATATAGCCTCTTAAAATTAGTGTCTTTCTGTCATTATTCCAAAGACATGCCCAAGGTCTTTCCTCTTCATTGATGATTTCTGCCAAACAAAACATTTCACTTACCAGGTTTTGAAAGAACACAAAAACTCTTCATGGAATTTCTTTAGTTAATAAATAGCACAAACCTCGTGGTGTTTGAGAATATTTCTTACGTAAGTTACTACTCCTAAATAAAATAACCTGCTTGGTGAAGATATCCATTTCCTTCCCTTTATGACATAATCGTTCTTCAAATGAATTGTGGGTTACACATCACGTATATGATCATCTTCCTAGCTTTCTAAAAATTGTTTTATCCGTAATGTTATTACTTGGAGGATTCATAGTTATTAGTGATGTTTTTTCATTGTTAATGCAGAGGACAAAATACTTTTAATATTAAAGATATAAATACTCATATATGAAATGTCAATTCGTGAAAGAAAAAAAATATAGGAGTACAATATGTAGTGACTGGATTTCCACTTAGCTTTTATTTTTTGTTAAAAAAGAGCGTACACTGACCAAATCAACAAAGAATTAACCATACTTTTCCCAATTTGCGTTAAGTGACTAAATTCCTATACCTATTTACATATGAGCATTTAGTCAAATTATATATTTTTGTTTAGGAGTTAGTATTTTCTTAAGAGATGTGCAAATGGCTAAGTTTACAACTTTTTGAACCGGAAGGAAAATTTGTTCTCTACAGTGTAATACAGGAAAGGAGAAATAACATCATATTTAAGTCAAGGGACATTTGCATATATGTGACAACATATATATCTGAAGAGGATGGAATTTTGGGGTAGTAAATCAGGATATAAAATTATAATTTTTTTCTGCCGTGACAATGATTTATGCATCGTCAATCACTTCCATTTATTGAAAAGGAAGTGATTTTGTGGTATATGTTTCCATTTTCAGCACTTTAACTCAACTTCTGTTGAATTTTCTTTTCAAATGAATAGCATTTTATTTGTACGTTGCTTCAGATCTACTACTAACTTGTGGCTCCTGGTGCGTCTTTTATTTATGCTTTTCTCCATGTTTTCCAATATGAGTAGTTTAAAAGTTGCTTATTCTTTCCACGCAGACATTTGATAGGAATGGCAATCACTTTTAAGTTTTAAATATTTCTTGAAAGAAAAACTATAATGGCAGTAGACAGTTATCAAAATGATATCGAGCTTCGCTTCTGACTTTGTTTATAAGTTTTATTAGTGCAGAACATCGAAACTTACAAATTGAATTGTTGTATTAAACGTTCCAAATAGGAATGTGCTTAAATGGTCTTAGGATATTGTGCTGGGTCTCATGTTATAAGAGAGTCGTTGGGTTTGGATCGGCCGATAAACTTATGCACTGTTGTTTATTAGCACATTTTGTTAGGCTCGAAGTTTATTTTGGTGTGTTTTTGGATAGGGTATTTACACAAATGGCCAAAGATAAATTTGGCCAATCTTTTCCGTTAGAAGTAAATGCATTATTGGGGTGTTGAACTACATTGGGCCATTCTCCTGCAGTACATTTTCCAGGAGAATATTTACATTTATGATGTGCTTTTGCACATTTATATAGAGTTGCTAATTAATTTACTTTTTCGATCTTGACTTTTATATTATTCTTTTTTGAATAGATGTCGTCATAATCACCGCTCTTTCACAGTTTTGTAAGAATTGTAAAAAAATTAAATAACCGCCCGAAGCGCGGGTTAATTAACTAGTTAATATATACTTTTTATGACGGTATAGGTAATATGAAAATTACAATATAATCAGTAATGATAAATTTGAAGGGAACAATTATAAAATCAAAGTGATGAACAATTAGCTTATTCGAATGACTTTATCATTGTATATTAAGTGTATATTAAGTGACTTAGATCTTAAAAATATTAAAATTCGAATCCAGTAACTCAAATGATTAATTAATTTAATGGCCTCTCGAATCCATAAATTCAAATCTTAAATTTGTCGCCACACAGCTTAGAACTTGATTCTAGTAGATATTGTAGAGATAACAAGCGAATGATCCACTAGACGGAAGATACTTAGGGGTCGTTTGGTAGAGGTATTAGAGAAAATGATAGTGGTACTGGCTTAGGTATTATTTAATACCTTGTTTGGTAGTGTTTTCAACCTATGTATAACTAATACACGTGTGGTTATACACCCTATTCAGTACTATTCTTATACATAGTAAACCATGACATTAACCATATCAATACTATTCCTATTTTAATGTACATCCTATTCATTTGATACAACAAACCAAACAGTCAATAAAAAATAATGCTAGCATAACTAATCCCTTCATTACTGATCCCAAAGATTACTGATACACCTTATTCAGTACTATTCTTGTACACCCTACCAAACAACCCCTAACAACCAAAAAAAAGAGGGTAAATTGGTCCTCCTTCTTTTAAGTCAACCTTATCATAGTTAATCAATATTTTTGCAGGTAAACTAAGGTAAGGTCTAGCCCCCATTGCTTGTACTCCTCCTTTTTAGGATTACTTTATTATTATTTAAAAGGCCGCTAGACACTCACATTGTCTAGTGTTAGAAATTCATAGAAAAAAAAGACCACTGAACTTAGCTAGCGGTTTTCATACAACGGAGCAACTCTCTCTCTCTCTCTCTCTCTCTCTCTCTCTCTCTCTCTGAGTTTTCTTCTCGGCAGTACTCGCATTGGAGCGCCGAATAATCCAAAATCTTACGGGGCAGTCCCAAGCTTGACTAAATATATATACTATCAAAAGAAATTTTATATATATATATATATTGATATATATATAAATTTCTGGCTAAAGATGAAGGGATACCTATCACCCATCAAAACGTCGATGATTTTCTATTCTGTTCATATACTTCTTACCAAATTTCAAGTAAATATTTTATTTTTTAAAAAAAAAAGAACAAAATGGATAACTAATTAAAAAAAAAAAGGCGCTAGACACGCCATCCAGTGGAATCTCAGTGAAAAAAGAATAAGAAAAAAAAAAGGAACACTCACAAAATTCGATCCTCTGAACACTGAGCGCTCAAAATTGCCGACTTTTGAGTCGCAACAAGCGATCGTCGCCTCAAACTGATGATCAGCTGCTGTCAAAGTTGTAGAAACGGAGTGATGAGGCAGAGAGAAATGGGAGAAAATGAAGGAATAAATAAGGGGATTGAGTTAAATTTAAGCGTGTCAAAATGAATTGAGTTAATGAATGGGTAGATCAATAAGCCACACAAAAGTTACTTAGGTTGAAATGAGAAATCTTATTCTACTTTATTGCTGATTGCCCTAACCAAAACTAAAATGGAGAAGAAAAAGGATCCTCCATTCATTTTTCAATTAATAACATGATACAATTTGATTCGACATGAAATTTAAAAATAAGTATTTTATAAATTCGTGATTTTTAAACATGTCTAA
>NC_081351.1:25285119-25292262 GCF_029784015.1 Lycium ferocissimum | reverse complement strand
CCACTAACACCTCTTGTCAAACAGCAACATTTTAAAGGGCCCCAAATTCCACAACTTCACTCAAATCAAAGAGAGAATAAACAGAAAACGGGTAGCATTTTCAGTTCCCATTTCGTAAACAGAGCAGTTGTAATGGTTCACTGATAACTGCACTTTGGCACTTATAGGAGAAAAAGAAATCATCGCATCTTTCGTCTCCTTTGAATCTGCTGTCCCTATAAGTGATAGATTCTGTTCTATTCGACAGATTCCTCTTCCTATTCGGTTATGTTAATGAGAAGATGAGCTTCAAATAATGGCACAAATGAAACGGACAAGAAGATGCAGAATAAGAAGGTCAGTATCACTATATTCTGGATAATTCTATCCCTTGATCAGGTTTTCTGTTCATTTTGTTAACCATTAATCATATTAATTAAATAGATAATAAAGAAACATTTCTTGAAATGATACGGCCCACTTATTGTGGTTTCTTCTTTCTTTTAATAATGGCGAAACCCATTTTTGTGATAAATAAAACAATAGCCTCTTAAAATTAGTGTCAGCGAGGAGAGAATTTCTGTCTTTAAACAAACTGAATTATTCCAAAGACATGCCCAAGGTTTTTGTTTGCCCTCTTCACTGATGATTTCTGCTCATAACAAAACATGGTTTACTTACCAGGTTTTGAAAAAAACAAGAACTCTTCATGAAATTTCTTTAGTTAATATATTAGCACAAACCTCGTGATGTTTGAGAATCATTTCTTACGTAGTTATACTCTAAATAAAATAACCTGCTTGGTGAAGATATCCATTTTTTCCCTTTATGAAAATAATCGTTCTTCAAATGAATTGTGGTTAAATCACTATATTCATCTTTACTTTTTTAAAGTTTATCCGTAATGTTATACTTAGAGGATCATAGTTATTATGATGATTTTCCATTGTTAATGCAGAGGACAAAAAAGACTTTTAATATTAAAGATATAAATATCATATATGAAATGTCAATTCGTGAAAGAAAATATAGGAGTACAATATGAAAAAGAATTTCACTTAGCCTTTATTTTTTGTTAAAAAGAGTCGTACATACAAATCAACAAAAGAATTAACATACTTTTCCCAATTTAGCTATGACTCAAATCCTATACCTATTTACATAGAGCATTTAGTCAAATTAGTATATTTTTAGTTAGAGTTAGTATTTTTCTTAAGAGATGTGCAATGGCTAAGTTTACAGACTTTTTGAACCGGAAGGAAAATTTGTTCCTACAGTGTAATACAGGAAAGGAGAAATAACATCATATTTAAGTCAAGGGACATGTGCATATATGTGCCAACATATATATCTGAAGAGGATGGAATTTTGGGGTAGTAAATCAGGATATAATTTTTTTTTTTCTGCCGTGACAATGATTTATGCATCGTGAATCACTTCCATTTATTAAAAAGGAAGTGATTTTGTGGGATATGTTTCCATTTTCAGCACTTTAACTCAACTTCTGTTGAATTTTCTTTTCAAATGAATAGCATTTTATTTGTACGTTGCTTCAGATCTACTACTAACTTGTGGCTCCTGGTGCGTCTTTTATTTATGCTTTTCTCCATGTTTTTCAATATGAGTAGTTTAAAAGTTGCTTATTCTTTCCACGCAGACATTTGATAGGAATGGCAATCACTTTTAAGTTTTAAATATTTCTTGAAAAGAAAAACTATAATGGCAGTAGACAGTTATCAAAATGATATCGAGCTTCGCTTCTGACTTTGTTTATAAGTTTTATTAGTGCAGAACACCGAAACTTACAAGTTAGTTGTTGTATTAAACGTTCCAAATAGGAATGTGCTTAAATGGTCTTAGGATATTGTGCTGGGTCTCATGTTATAAGAGAGTCGTTGGGTTGGATCAGCCGATAAACTTATGCACTGTTGTTTATTAGCACATTTTGTTAGGCTCGAAGTTTATTTTGGTGTGTTTTTGGATAGGGTATTTACACAAATGGCCAAAGATAAATTTGGCCAATCTTTTCCGTTAAGTAAATGCATTATTGGGGTGTTGAACCACATTGGGCCATTCTCCTGCAGTACATTTTCCAGGAGGTATTTACATTTATGATGTGCTAATATGAGAATTACAATATAATTAGTAATGATAAATTTGAAGGGAATAGTTATGAAATCAAAGTGATGAACAATTAGCTTATTTGAATGGCTTTATTATTGTATATTAAGAGACTAAGATCTTAAAAATATTAAATTCCGAATCCAATAACTCAAATGATTAATTAATTTCAATGGCATCTCGATTCTAGTAGATATTGTAGAAATAACAGGCAAATGATCCACTAGACGGAAGACACTAAGGGGTCGTTTGGTAGAGGTATTAGAGAAAATGATACTGGTACTAGCTTAGGTATTATTTAATCCCTTGTTTGGTAGTGTTTTCAACCTATGTATAACTAATACACGTGTGTTTATACACCCTATTCAGTACTATTCTTATACATAGTAAACCATGGCATTAACAATATCAATACTATTCCTATTTTAATGTACATCCCATTCATTTTATACAATAAACCAAACAGTCGATAAAAAATAATGCTAGCATAACTAGTCTCTTCATTACTGATCTCAGCATTACTGATGCATCCTATTTAGTATTATTCCTGTACACCCTACCAAACAACCCCTAACAGCTAAAAAAAAAGAGAGGGTAAAAGGGTAAATTGGTCCTTCTTCTTTTAAGTCAACCTTATCATAGTTAATCAATATTTTTGCTTAAATAAGGTTAATGAGCTATTTTGTAAGGTCTTTTTAAGATTAATTGCTTGTACTCCTCCTTTTTGATGATTAGTTTTTATTATTATTTAAAAGGCCACTAGACACTCTCTCTCTCTCTCTTCTCTCTCTCTCTCTCTCTCTCTCTCCCTCCCTCCCTGAAATTAGCCATTGGTTTTCATACAATGGAGCACTCTCTCTCTCTCTCTCTCTCTCTCTCTCTCTCTCTTAGAGTTTTCTTCTCGACAGTACTCGCATTGGAGCGCAGACTAATCCAAAATCTTACCGGGGAGTCCCACTTTGACTAAAGAGCTCACTATCAAAAGAGACTTTATTTCTAAGACTTGAACGCGAAATTTCTGGCTAAAGATGAAGGGATACCTATCACCCATCACAACGTCGATGATTTTTTCTTCTGTTCATATATTTCTTACCAAATTTCAAGTAAAATTAAAAAAAAAAAAAAGGAGAATAAAATGGATAACTAATAGAAACAAAAAAGAACCGCCAGTGGTATAAATTCATCAAAAAAGTTGGATAAAACTAAGACATAACTTGAATCTCAGTGAAAAAAAAAAGAAAAAAAAAAGGAACACTCACAAAATTCGATCCTCTAAGCATGAGCGTTCAGAATTCGCCGAATTTTGAGTCGCAAAAAGAGATCGTCGGGGCAAACTGATGAGCAGCTGCTGTCAAAGTTGTAGAAACAGAGTGATGAGGCAGAGAGAAATGGGAGAAAATGAAGGAATAAATAAATCCTTATAAAAGTGATTATATTAAAAGTTTGTGAGAGAGAAGTCAAAATGAATGGATTTGAAAGATTATTTGTGAATTTTTTCAAAAGATAGGTAGATCAATAAAAGACCACACAAAACTTGTCAAATATTGAATTGAATTGAAATTGGTTAAATGATCTTATAAATACTTAATCACCCAAAAGTCACTTGGGTTGGAATGTGAAATTTTATTCTACTTTATTACTTACTGCCCAAAACAACAATAAAAAAGAGAAGAAAAGGGATCCTCCATTCATTTTAATTAATAAAATGATACAATTTGACTCGAGATGAAATTTAAAAATGAGTATTTTTTACATTTGTGATTTTAAACATGTCATAATATCTTGTGTGACAATAAAACTTTTGAAACTTGTGTCTTCAAACATGACATAATATTTGTGTGATTATAAAAATTTCTTATGTCTCCTTACTAGTCAAAAAGGAGCTCTTCCATTAAGAATGCATTCTGGTAGGAACTAAGGCCGACTATTACATAAATTGCCATCCGTCTTATCTAAACGTTCAATATACTAGTATGGATATTTTTCAATTAATTATGTCTCTAACACGCCTTTCACGTGTAAGTAAACATTTTTCTCGTGGTTCAAGCAAAGATAAATCTCTTTTTGTAATACAGCTTCAAGACTTATATCTGCTTTAATACCATATTAAATATGTATATCATTCATTTAAAAATTTAATTCTTAATATATAGGTTCCATTTTTATTATGAAAATACAATATAATCAATAGATAAATTTGGGAAAACGCACAATTGCATGTGCATATATATTCATGTATATTAAGTGACAATTTAATATATTCTATGAAGTTAGTTCCTATGATTTCCAAATTGCAAAATAATGTTTATCAAGAGATTTATTGTAAAATAATACCTTTTTTATGGGAGACACTAAGGGGTCGTTTAAAGAGAGTACATTCTATATTTATTCTTTAATATCCGCAGAAAAAAAAGGCACTCACAAAGTTCGATCCTCTAACCGCTTTAATATATTGATTAGAGAGCATCAGAGTATGAACAGAGAAATGATATATATATATATATATATATATATATATATATATATATATATATATATATAGATATATATTGGCCTAGAGAGCTCATCAAAAACCAAAATATAGAGGATTCAAACCGACACACACACTATAGTCCTTCGCTCTACCAACTGAGCTAAGTATTAAATGTTAATACTAATAAGTAGAGGTTGAAAACACTACCAAACAAGAGATTAAATAATACCAAAGTTAATACCACTAATACCTCTACAAAACGACCCCTTAGTGTCTTCCGTCTAGTGGATCATTCGCCTATTATTCCTACAATATCTACGAGAATCAAGTTCTAAGCTGTGTGGCGACAAATTTAAGATTTAAATTTTATGAATTGGAGATGCTATTGAATTGATTGACCATTTGAGTTATTAATCCAAAATCTTACCGGGGAGCCCCACTTTGACTAAAGAGCTCACTATCAAAAGAGACTTTATTTCTAAGACTCGAACGCGAAATTTCTGGCTAAGGATGAAGGGATACCTATCACCCATCACAACGTCGATATTTTCTCTTCTGTTTATATACTTCTTTCAAAATTTTCAAGAAAACTTAAAAAAAAAAAAAATGAGAACAAATTGGATGACTAACATAAATGGCACCTAGACATGCTGTCTAGTGGTATAAATTTGTCTTAAAAAAAGTTGGATAACTGTTCTGCGCTAAAACTAAGACATAACTTGAATCTCAGTGAAAAAAGAACTAAAAAAAAAAAAGGAACACTCACAAAGTTCGATCCTCTGAGCACCGAGCGTTCAGAATTTGCCGAATTTTGAGTCGCAATGAGAGATCGTCGGGGCAAACTGATGATCAACTGCTGTCAAAATTGTAGAAACAGAGTGATGAGGCAGAGAAAATGGGAGAAAATGAAGGAATAAAAAAGAAGTAAATGTTTTTTATGAATGAATGAAACTGGAAATGATAAGAGTGATTATATTAAGGGATAAGGCACTGTTAACCTCCTGAACTTTGGTTAAAGCTGTTACGACACACCTTACCTTTTCGGAGGTCCTATTACCTCCCTGAACTTTTTTTTAAAATTTTATTTTTTTTTTTTTTTTTTTAAAAATTTAAAAAAATTTTTTTTTTAAAAAAAAAAGGGTTTTTTTAAAAATTTTAAAAAAATTTTTAAAATTTTTTTTAAAATTATAAAAAAAATTTAAAAATTAAAAAAAAATTAAATTTTTTTAAAAAAAAAATTTTAAAAAAAAAAAAAAAAAAAAATTTTTTTTAAAAAAAAATTTTTTTCCAAAAAAAAAAGGGGTTTTTTTAAAAAAAATTTTTTTAAAAATTTAAATTTTTTTTAAAAATTTTAAAATTTTTTTGGGGGAAAAATTTTTTTTTTTAAAAAATTTTTTTTTTAAAATTTTAAATAAAAAAAAAATTTTTTTTTTTTAAATTTCAAAAAACCCCTTTTAAAAGTTTTTGGGTTAAAAAAAAAAAATTTAAATTTTTCCCCCTTTTTTTAAAAAATTTATTTTTTTTTTTTTAAAAAAAAAAAATTTTTTTTTTAAAAAAAAAAAATTTTTTTTGGGGGGAAAAAAAATTTTTAAAAAAATTTTAAAACCAATTTTTTTTAAAAAAAATTGCCCCCAAAAAATTTTTTTTTAAAAAAATTTTTTTTTAAATTTAACTTTTTTTCCCCTTTTTCCCCCTTTTTTTTCCCCCCCCCCCCCTTTTTTTTTTTTAAAAAAAATTTTTTTATCGGGTTTTTTTTTTTTTCCCAAAAAATTTTTTTTTTTAAAAAACGGGGAAAACCTTTTTTTTTTTTTTTTAAAAAAAACCGGGGGGGGGTTTTTTTTTGGGTTTTTTTTAAAAATTATCCATTTTTTTTTTTTTTTTAAAAAAAAATTTTTAAAAAAAGGGGGGGTTTTTTGAAAAAAAAAAGGGGTTTTTGGAAAAAACCCCTTTTTTTTTTTCCCCCCGGAAAAAATTTTTTTTTTTTTAAAAAAAAAAAACCCCCCCCTTTTTTTTTTTTTAAAAGGGGTTTTTTTAAAATAAAAAAAACCTTAAAAAAAAAAAAAATTTTTTTTCCCTTTCCCCCTTTTTGGTTTTTTTTTAATTTAAAAAAAAACCCAAATTTTGGGTTTTTTAAAAAAAAAAAATTTTTTTTTTTCCCCGGGTAAAAAAAAATTTTTTAAAATTTTGGGGAAAAAATTTTTTTAAAAAATTTAAAAATTTTTTTTTGGGGGGGGGTTTTTTTCCCCCTTTTTGGTTTTGGGTTTTTTTAAAGGGGAAAAATTAAAAAAAAAATTGGAAAGGGTTTTTCCCCAAAAAAAAAAAAAAAAATTTTTCCAAAAAAATTTTTTTTTTTTGGGGAAAAAAAAAAATTTTTTTTAAATTTTTTGGGGGTTTTTTTTTTGGGGGAAAAAAAAAGGGGAAAAAAAAAGGGGGAAACCCGGGAAAAAAAAAAAAGGTTTTTAAAATTTAAAAAAAATTTTCTTTTCCAAAAAAAAACCCCCCCCCCCCGGGGGGGGTTTTTTTTTTTCCCTTTGCCAAAAAAATTTTTTAAAAAAATTTTTTAAAAAAAT
>NC_081351.1:25272286-25285019 GCF_029784015.1 Lycium ferocissimum | reverse complement strand
CTTTGGGTAAGTATATGCTCATTTTTTGAAAGTATGTATATTACGCTGCCGGTCCAAGTAAAATATATATAATGTAATTACTTGTTGCAGAAAATCAAGTTTTTATTAATAAAGTCAAGTTTCTTTTATCAACTTAATTAACACGTTAGTAGTAGGTGATATACAAATTCAAACTTTTTAATTTTGATCGTAGGACATAGATTTTTTTTGTTTTGTTTTGTTTTTCATAATAAAATATATATATATATTTGGTAACTACGTAAAAAAATACTATAACTTATACTTTTTAATAATTTAAAACATTGAAAATGCATATGAAAAAATTACGATTAAAAAATATAATTCGTCCGACTCTCGAAATCAAAAAATCATTTGTGATGTGTGCATACCCAGAATTATTGAAATGTTTTGTTAAAGGCCAAAATATGGAAAATTATCTTCAGTGATAAAACAGTTTTAACAGAAAAATCCTCCACCAAATACACCTTCATGAGTAGTACTAGGTCACATATACAAGTGTGATAGTTACACATGTAGTTTTGTCAAACTGCTGAGATGAATTGGGTTAAGCGCTATTGGTAAATATTAAGCAAGTTCAACACTCTGCTGCAGCAAACAAAACTGACAGCAGCCTCAATTTTGAACTACTTAGTGCATTTGGGATCTAAAAGGTTTTTCAGTTTTTCTTCTCAAGCATTGAGTACAAGTTATCTGAGCATTTGCTTTCTACAGTTTTCTTTTATACTGCATATAGTATACTACTATAATGCAACAAAATGTAAGATTTGCAAAAAAAAACAAGTACAATCAAATCTCTCTATAAAGATATCATTTGTCCGGATAATTTTTGGCTGCTATAGCAAAATGCTGTTATAAAGAACAGATAACATAACACAACATGAAAAAATCGGTTCCAAAGAAAACTTGGTTGTTATAGTGAAATATTGTTATAGAGAGGTCGATTGCACTACAATCATGGAACTTGTAGGTAGCTCACGAAACTTGGCTAGCGCTACAGATGGAGATGGCAGTCTTCATCATCCGTGAAGCTTGAAGGTTATAGGAGTTGAATATGGCGATTATTCGTAATCAGACACAGGCGACATCTATCATTTATTACCTCTACATTTCTCCATCTCTCAATTTCTTTTATTTTTGCAAAATTTTCTGTAAGGGAAAAAACTGAAAGGATAAAATAAAGAAAATGAAAATGAAAGATCAGAAATTGTCTGCTAAACCGAAAAGTATCTTTGAAGAAAATATGAACCATTTCTCGCCTTTATATAGTTGTTCCTGATTAATGTTCTTTGGACTAGCCTTTGACACATTTATTAATTGAATTAACATACACTTAATTAGTTAATGGCTCTCCAAATTCTACAATTTTTAACTTTTGATAAATAGTAATTGCCTTAATTATGTTGTTAAGCCTCTTTCTATGCGTGTTCAATATTAAGGTGTTATTCTAGCTCTGTTTGTTATTAATAATCTTGAATTAATATCTATATTTAACCAAAATCTTATGATGAACATACACTGAATGATTTTATACACTACTTTAATATCAGACTACTATTTAATTATTTGTAATAACTTTTCACATTCTGCTCATTATTCTCGGCCTTTAGGTATGTAAACTTAGTTTCCGCGATTCACAAATATTAATTTGGATTATTTGGCAGGATAAGTGCGCAAAAAATTAAGTTGACTATTAATTTGGAATCCAATTAAATCTAAATAATGGCTATATGTCTTTAATAAAATTGTCGCGATCTGGATTGCTTTAACAAAATAACAATTTGATACAACATCGGAATAAATGCTATTATTATAAGAAATTCCCGAAATCGGTCTAGACTCATACAAGATTAAGAATTTACAATTTGAATGAATTACTCAATATACGACTTGTTGAAGGATAGAGAACAATCCTAAACGGGTTGCAATATCTCAAATAGCTCACCCAAACGCCTTTGACGAATGCCTCGAAACGGTCGTGAGACTCCGAACATCGCACAGAAAATAACTCTACACTCCGGAAGGAGTGTGGTGTAAAAAATGGCACAACACAAGGCTCGTAGGTATCATAGGCCGACAATGGTTAGTTCACGCATATAAACAAGAAGCAACTAACAAGTAGCGGATAAGTAATCAAACACGGTCACATCTAGTACATGAAAAGTCTTGCATTAACGATAGTCACGGGGATCTCAATATCTCGGATTATAAGCCTAGGGAGAATTCTATAAACCTCGATTCCATCCGGCCTTTAAAATAAATACTCACACACAACAACTCGGTAATTCACAAATCAAGAATCAATCGAGAGAATGTGCCATGCAATGACATGAATGACCATTCAAATGGAGTGCTATGCAATGCAATGTCGTGCTTATGTAAATGGTATGCAATGCGATGATGTCACCTCTCACACTCCACTCCCGTACACACATGCTATGGCAATGCCTCATAGTCATGACCCATGGGGGACCCGCGAAGTCCATGTACCACTCGCTCCGGAATATAACCTCGGATCACGAGCACACTCTCACGATCCCGGCAAAGACCTTGGGACACTCCATCGTTCCGGCAAGAAACCTCGGGCAACAAACACTCACAATCTCCGAAACCTTCTCTTTCATCTCAGCCTCGGTCCTCTCTTCACTCTCGATCTCAACCTCGGAGTCTCTCAATCACTCTCCTCACCATTATAACAACATAAGAGTAATATGAAAGCATGTCATGCATGATATCGATCTCAATTATATAAAATAAACAAGTAAAGTCATATTATTGCCCACGGCTCAATCATCAATATTACCCTTCCCTTTCATAAGGTGAGGGAGCTAGTATGTGATAAAGATACAACTAGGTGATAATTACATCACATAGCACATAGAATATGGGATGCATGCCTCGCGTGGAATCAACCTCAATAATCACACGCAATTAGATTCATACTAGGAATTGCAATTCAATATTCAATTCTCGGTAATAACCTTCCTCTTCCATATGACCAGTGGGATAACAAGAGAGAGAGAATTATATCAAATACATGAAATCACAATACAATTTTCACATAACAATATCGTAATAATGGCGACGAGCCACAATATCACAATAATGGCGACAAGCCCACATTGTGGCAATACCAACCTAGATGGAATTTACCTCCACACCATGCCCGAAGGCCTATCATGCTTTCCCCGTCAATCACTACTATTTACATACGAGTCTAGACATAAAAGTAAACCGTAACCTACCTCGATACCGAACGGGTGTCACGAACTTTTTTTTTCCTTCGAGAAGTGCTTCCGATCGGACAAGGTCTTTAGTGCTTATTCGTCACACAATATGTGTAAGCTACCCAATAATACTTCAACCTATATTAAGACGCCAACAACTATGATTAAGCTACGGGGAGATTCAAACGTATTCTAACGTTAGTAACTCCTTTCTAGATGTTTAGGCGATGTTTTCTCTTGTATCTAAACCAACCACATACTACCAATACAACATCAATAATTATGTGTTCAATACCAATCCGGACAGCCCACACAATATTCTAAACAGCCCACATTCATAACATGCAATAACGATTCACATACGGCTTCGACATTCTCAAGTTACTTTTATTAGTTTGTAGCCTTAACGTTTGCATGTAACAACTTATAACAGCCCATCCAACATACAATATGATGTATACTCTTAACTTATAATTATTCTTTCCAACTTAATGAAAACACAAGTCCAAAACAGTCCACTACAACATGTCAAAACAAGTCTCTAACCGACAACATAACGATGTTGAATTCTTGCAATCGTTTACGAACATACTAAGCCAACCACATGCGATTTTTATACATCATTTCATGTCTTCTTTTCATATAATTTCAGTAAGTTATGACCAGCTATCCACACGACAAGTACAACATCAATTCATACGCAACTACGCTATATCGTCATTTTTATAATCCTTATAACAACTCACAAATGACTTTAGTTTCAACTCCAACCATTAAACACCTTCATTTCCATCATAAAATTCATGATAATAACAATCAAAATATCAAGTAAAAACAGTTCACTAACTTCTTCACAAAACAGTCCACACACGGCTACACCATGCTTCAACATCGCTCACATAAAATCATAGATTCAACCATTTTCATACTAACATAACTTCACCTTTAACCTTCCAATTCTTTTCATTCTTTTTACCATGAGATCTATGATAGTAACAACCATATTTATTAAAGAAAATCAGTCCATTAATTCCACCAAAACAGTCCTACGGCCAACTAACATTCCAACGCCAACTTTCATGATTTTATGCATGCGATTCATGTTCGTCAAGTTACAACCATACTTCAACATCAACACATATAACCCCATAACTACTATCATGTTCCAACATCAATACACCTTATTTCATGCATACAACTTATATTCACACATCTACATCACCCTTAATACTTGAAAAGAAAGTTAGATCTTACCTTGACAACTTGACTTCTCTACTTGGCTAGAGTTGGTGACTTGAGATGGAAAATGGTTCTTGTTGCTCCAAAGACTATCTTCACGTTTTAGGGACCTTCTAAAGGGTTGAAACACCTTGGAAAATAATTTTTGGATCAAGACTCAAAGGCTCAAAAATCAGCCCCTTGGCCGAATGCTTCTCTCTCTCTAGGCTTAAGTTTTCTTTCTTTGTGTTGTGTAGTTGAAATGAATTGTGATGGCTGATTTCTTGGTCATTATTTGGTTCAACTTTGATGCCTACAAGTTGGTCACATGCTCCACTTATGGCATGATTCATTCCATTAACTTTACACTTAAAATTCCATTTTTTTCTACAACTTTAGGCCAAGTGTGGCCAAGCCTCACCTTCTTGTTTCTCCTTTCTTCTTTCTTTTCAATTGTTTACAAGACAATTGTATGTGTGGTGAATGATTCATACACTATCCTTTGTCCATTGTAATTATGCCAAGATGAATGAGCAATATTTAATGTGAAATGATCCCTCCACCATGTTGTGTCTTCCTAAAATAATGTATACTTTCATAAAGTAGTAGATGCTTAAATATTCAAATGCATGCTTCACATGGATGCCTTATTTTCAGTCACTTGGCTGAATTCACACTCCTTTCTTTCAATTTGGTTGTCCACAAAATAATGTAAGTGTAGTGGATGAATCACATTTAAATGTATATTTGTATGTCTCCCATAGTAGTCTTATTTAAGATGACTTTGAGTCATCTTTTGGACATGGCATGTTAATGCTCATATTGGCTCATTGTTGCCACTAATTTTAACTTAACACCACAATTAAGTAGTTCCTAATTTCCATTAATGCTTCTATACCAAACAAAATTTGTAGATAAATTGTGACTTCAAACGAAATCGGAAGTTAAAGTCTCTACTTTGTATCTTGAGATAGTCTTAATACTCAGCCCGACTTGAATCATCCATATCTCCTTACCCCGATATCATTTTGACGAGCTGTTTGTTGCGTTGCAAACTAGACTCGATGAACTTAATTTTAGGCTTTTGAAACACCTTAAAACTCCTCATATACTAGGAGATATGCCTCCTACAATATAGGCTAAAATCGGGTCCGAGATTTTTCTGAAATTGTTCCGATTCATTTCGTTTAACTTCTAATCCTCTTCCAACCTCATGTAACCTCTTATACATACATATACACAGTCATTTACCTCCATAACAATTCATATACATGTCTCGAAGGGTCCGTAGAATCACAATAACCATAAGTAGAACTCACAGCTTCGTGAAACTCCAATCGAAAAAGTATATTCCTATCTTTTGTCCATCTTCTATATCATTACTAATAATCTCAAATACTTTAAAAGGTCACTCACATTACCTCATATACATACTCATAACGCGATTTCAAATCCTTTAGGTTACCGAGTCACCTCGAGATACTTAAGACAACCATATTTATAACGATATTCTTACTAACTCGATTAACTTTCCTTGAACCTTCTTAACTCATTCTTTCTTGTTTTAATACAAGTAGCACGGATTATTATGGAGTGTGACATTCTCCCCTCCTTTAGAACATTCGTCCTCGCATGTCAAATGAGGACTAAAACTCGTCAATTAAATAACCGAATCACCCGTTATCGCGGACTATAGACAGCAAGATTTGACCACGAAAAGGGTGTTTTTAGGAATATTATGCCTAAAAGTGCTAAACGACCAAATGGGTCGTTACAAAAATACAATGTACTCCAAAAATCTTACATTAGCTTTGCTATTGATTTCCTGTTAAATATCTGATTCCTAAACGTTTCACTGATCCAAAAGTCATTTGATTGAAAGTAAATTTGTTATTGATTTTATATTAAACTTTAATTTTACCTTTAGTTTGTGTGGGAATATTGCATGCTGAGTGGGTAAAAATGTCCAACATTTTAAGGTTATTAATGTCCAACAACAATTTAAGGTTATTTTTGTAATTCAACTTTTAGTTTTGTTGCTTCCCATGTTTAGTATGATATGATACTTCTCTGGGATGGAAAAGATGTCCATTTGCCGTTTTTCCTAGAGTCAAAAAGAATGTCCACTTAACCCTTTTTCTTTGAGTAAAAAAGAGTGTCCACTTATTAAATCAAGAAATAATTAACCTTATTTTTTCAGATTTGTCCCTACTAAGTGTTATGTGATCAAATTTCAATACCTATTTAATTAGGGGCAGTTTAGTCAAATTATCTATTTTTGTCTAGAAGTTAATATTTTCTTAAAGGGTGTGCAAATGACTAAGTGAACACTTTTTTTTTTATGATTCGGAGGGAGTATGGTTTACTAAATGTATTACGTCACTTAAATATGGTTAATATTATGATTTCATAAATGTATTACGTCACTTAAATATGGTTAATATTATGATTTCATAAATGTATTACGTCACTTAAATATGGTTAATATTTACACATTCCCAAAGCAACGGTTACACTTCCAAAAATATGGTAATGCAGAATTCACTTTATTATAAGTTACTCTTTCCGGATAAAAAAGAGAATTCACTTAGCCACTAGCACATCCCTTGAAAAGATACTAACTCCTAGCAAAAATAGGTAATTTGTTTAAACTACTTCTAATTAAATAAGTATTGAAATTTAATCACTTAACACTTAATAAGGGCAATTTTGAAAAAATAAAATTAATTGTTTATTGATTTGGTAAGTGGACACTCTTTTTGATCCGCAGAGAGTAATATTTAATGTTGAATTAAAAAATCCAATAATGTTACAACGCGGATGAACTCACCGGCTTCAGTAACATATATGTAAAGAATTGGAAGGGACTTGAGCCATACAATGTGATCATTTAAATGTTCCAAACTAAATGCTTCATTGAATCCGGTTAAAATTTTAAAAATGATCAGCTATTTCTACCATAATTAATAGAAAATTCATTATAATTTACTGGTGATTTTTATTTTCTGAAGTGTTTTTACAATTTTGTACATGAATATTGAAGGAATAGTTCATGACTAAAGGGTAAAAACGTCCTTCAACTTTTAATGAATATTTTGGTAATTTAACTTTTCAACTTAGACTATTCCCACTTTTAGAATAGCATGATGATGATGGTATGATGATGTTTTCCCAATCGTATTTTCATGAGTAAAACTCAATGTAACTTTTTCTGTCTTCACTGGTGCAATGTTCGGAAGCTTCACGATGAAAAAACATTTCATCCAGTGTATCTTGATCTTTGAAGATTACATTTTGCTCGAGAGACACGGATATAATGATATGTACACATGATCTGTGAGCATGAAAAGACATTTTGAAGCGATGATGAATATCCTCTTTCACTGTGTTTTTACTTTAAGAATTCAATCTCTCCAGGCATGATAGTATCAAATTTAGTGATGTTATAGTTTGTTAATATCAACCACATTAATAGCCAAAAAATAAAAATAAAGATCCTTTTGATAGGATGCCTGTAATTCATCAAGTATATTGTACCATTTCAAGCAAAATAAAAAGCGTAACTGATAAAGACATTGCCAAATTAGGTGTCTCTTGACAACATTATCATTCTACTGTCGTTTGAAAAGACGAATATATATATATATATATATTTAGAAAAACTTTAATGTCTTGTATTACATGAAGCCACTCAAAACTCAACAACAACAACTCAACAACAACAACATACTCAGTGATATATGATTGTTTTCCTAGCAACAATGATAGTCCTGGAATTCCCACTTGCAAGTTCCAAATATAGGAAGCTCAGCTTAAGCCTTATGGGTTGTTTGCCAGTAGGAATGCCACGTTCATTCTTTCAAATTGTAGTAGTAAAAGGGGAAAAATAAAAAGACCTTCAGACCTACTATAATTTACTACGTTTTTCTCTGTATACTAGTTTCTTGGTATTAGGTCATGATCTTCAAGTCAATTTAGTAATAGTTAGCCCATTCACACTTTCGCGACTCCTGTGGATGTGAAAACCAACAGCTCTGCATTTGTCACAACTACTCGGAGAGCGAGTTCTTCACCGATCATTTGTTCAACCAAATGATCGTAATCATGCTCAGAGAATTAAGGTTTCAGGGGCACAAAATTCAACCTTGACATTCCGCTCTCCGGAAGGCAAACCGCCTGAACCATGAAGGTTTTGTCTTGGGCACGACGTTGATAACACAAGAGTCCAACAAGGACGCATCCTAAAACTTCATTCCAATCACGTGGTTTTTCTATCATTGGATCCAGTAGTTCTATGCCATTCCTTTCGTTCCAAATTCTCCAAGCCTGACAATCAAAAAATCATACATGTACAATGATTTAGCACAAGGTGAAACTTCTATGTAACCAATTTAAGAAAGTGAAATAGTGACCATAACCAGGGGATGATAACTTACATAGCCTACAAGATCTATTGTAACGACTAAGTTTTCGTTCATGAGAAATAATAATCAAGCCAAAAAAATAGAGACAAAGAATAGTATTTTGTTTCAAAGATTTGTACGGGGGTTACAATCTTTATAAAATCTTTCTCTTATTCTTCTTCTCACCACCATCAATCAAGGGCTTTGTTGGAGGTATGGAGACTTGCGGCTCATCACTTGGAGACAAAGACTTCTTAGTATGCTAAAGACTTGCAGGACACTCTTGGAGCTGAAGCTTCTCTATGTATTTTTTCTTGATACATTTTAGCTTTATGAAGACCCCTATTTATAGTTGCAAGGGAGAACTAGGGTATGTATATGATTGGTTGAACCATGTCATTCGAATATTTGATGACATTTGATTGGTTCTTCTATTGACTTGGCATGTTGCGTCACTTATGCACGTGACACAATTTAATTGGTCCCTGACTTGAATTGACGCCCCGTGTCATTTGACACATGGCATGGACCTTGGGCTAATGGAGTGGGCTCATGTGAAGTCCAACAAGATAGACTAGCACAATTGAATTGCTCTTAAGAGATATGTTGGACTTAAGAGATATATCCGATTATATTAGCTCATATATTTGTTGGGACCAATACATCACGAATTTTGAATATGATCCAATTAATTTTAGATTTAAGTCCGACTAAATTTCAGTGCGTACACCTATATTACAGATCAGGTTCCGATTATAGGAACAATATCAGCAACTTAAGTTCATATCTGAACAATATCAACAAGCTGATTTTAGATTTGATTAGATTTTAATGATTGTAATTTGTTAGAATTAGGAATGAATCTTTGTAGTTTAATATTCTTCATTTAAGGTGATGTGTTCACGACAATCAAACAAGTTTGACCAATTGGAAGCATCCACGTGGTTGTTATTCGCCATTGTTTCTCTTTAAGGACCCTCATCAAATTTGTGAGAATTAGTTGTACACATCAATCCAACAAGTTTGATCAATTGGAAGCATTCACGTGGTTGTTATTCATCACTCTTTCTCCTTAAGGACCCTAATCAAATTGTCAGGAATTAGGTGATGTGTATACGTCAATCCAACAAGTTTGACCAATTGGAAGCTTTTAACGTACTTTTTACGTGGTTGTTATTTTATAGTACTTTTTACATATTTTTTTAAATATATATATATATATATATACGTGCGTTGCATATGTATATATATCAATTTTACATTACATATATATATATATATATATATATATATATATATATATATATATATATATATATATATATATATATATATATATATATATATATATTATATATATATATATATATATATATATATTTTATATATATATATATATATATATATATATGTATATATGTATGTGTATATTTATTTATTTAAAATAGTTAAAATATTTGTGCATATATATTAATATATTTATATATGAAATGTAATTAGAAATTAAAATATCCCAAAATATATATATACATCTATATATATACATATATATATATATATATATATATATATATATATATATGTATGTATGTATCTATATATATACATACATGTATCTATATACATGTAGATACATACATGTATCTATATACATGTAGATACATACATGTATCTATACATACATGTATATAGATACATGTATGTATGTATAGATACATACATACATATATATATATATATACATGTATATATATATATATACATGTATAGATATATATATATACATGTATATATATATAGATACATGTATATATATATATACACATAGATACATATATATATATATACATAGATACATGTATGTATGTATATATATATATACATATATATATATTTATTTAAAATAGTTAAAATTAATTTTGTGCATATATATTCTAACTTTTAATTGAAATATAATTAGAAATTAAAATATCCCAAAAGTTAACATATTACATATTCTTAAATATTTCTATGAATGAAGTCATAAGTCCTGCTGTTTCCCAACTCCATCTTTGTTACAATTTTCAAAGATAACATTATCAATTACAAATTAAATTCTGAACAATGGACGCCATTACTAATTATATTTTTTCACGTACGTGTCAACTAAAATTTGTTCAAATAATTATTCAATACTATCGCGCCTTTTCTTATTGTCGCATGCAACTATTAAAATATTTTTCTCCAACAATAATGATTTAGTAGGATAAACAATTTAGAATTATTATGTGGATTATGAAAAATGTATAGTATACAAAAAGCTAGCATCCTTGCACACATATTCATTCATGCTCTAAAACTTTATTTATGTTGTGAATAAATTGGTGGATGATCATGTGGGGCCCTTGCACTATAGCAAGTCATAGTGCCCAAGTTTTGCAATGTAGCAAGTCATGGTGCCCAAGTTACTCTAGGCTTATAAATAGCCTCCAACTTCAATAAGAATGGTACACCTCAAAAAAGAGGAAAGAAAACTTACTAGTATTACTTTGTGTTTCTCTCTCTCCCCTCATTTTTGCTACTTTAATTTATTGCATTGCTTTTATTTTATAATACGTTATCAGCACAAGACTACCATTTTGAGCACTTACTTTGATTTAATTTCAGGTTTTGGAAGCAATTTAAAGAGAAGGTAAGAATGAATCTCGTTGATCAATTTTTAATTATTTAGTGTAATTACAAAGCTACGGAGAAAGAAAGAGATGGCAGGTATACATTTTTCTGTTACGAAGAAAGTACAAGATATCAGTAAAGGAGTTTTTTCACCAACCCATATAAGGGCTCTTGGTGTGAAGAGCAATAATCTTTTTCCTATAGCAGGTGTACATTTTTATGGGTTAATATTAAGAAAAAGGTAAGTATTGAATTTGGTTTGTTTGAAATTCGGTTTTGTAGTATTAGAGCGAGTTAGACCAAATAATTGCTACGAGCTGACACAAAGTATTATTGTTAAACTCATTCATTGTCCGAAAGGATGTTCACACTTCTTCATGAGGTTTGTAGCTTTATACATGCAAGATGGCTTTCTCTGCACTCTTCATCGTTTTACTATATATACATATAGAGTGTATTTTTTCATAAAAGATACAATTAAACTCCCATAGAGTTTGCAGAAGGAAATATATGACCACTGTACGTGGTAGTATTTTCTAAGCCTAGTTATTACTAAATTTAATTATGCTTGTAACCACCAGAAGTGGTAATATTTTCATAAGTCTGTTGTGGCAACAATTGAAGATATTTTAAGGAGAAATATTATTTATATCATGTCACAAAATTGCTCTCGAAGAGCAGTATGAAAAATTTGAGAGATATTATGACTTGATTTGTTGGTCCACTCTGAACTGTAATATAGGTTACAAGAAATGTTCGACCACAAGAATTGGTATATTTCATGTCTTGGTAAAACTTAATTTGGTTATGCGTAAAATCATAAAGTTGTACTTTATTTAAAAGACTCTAGAGTGAGTCTCAGTGCACTTTGGCCTATTATGCTATTAGTTTAGGGTAGGACAGTGGAGTCAAGTCCCATTGCACCAAGAGAGTAAGACATCAAGTTTGAGTCCCGGTGCACTATGATGATAATATAAAAGCTGGGTTCAAGTCCCATCGGATTGTGGCTTAAAACACCTTTATACAAATAAGACATTGGGTTTAAGTCCCAATGCACGATATTGATGATATGATTATTACTGAGCAAATTAATATGCTCTTGATAAAATTGTGGAGCCCGTCCCACTGACTTTGCTCCATTCCCTGAAGTGAATGTGGTAGCAGTATATGATAAGTCTGAAAGATGACAAAATATTTGTTGTGGCTATATGAATG
>NC_081351.1:25237715-25267186 GCF_029784015.1 Lycium ferocissimum | reverse complement strand
TTATCTCATCCCACCATTACTACTCTTATACACTGTCCAAATTAAACAACCCCTAACAACCGAAAAGGAGAGGGTAAATTGGTCCTCTTTCTTTTAAGTCAACCTGATCATAGTTAATCTTTACTTTTGCAGGTTTTATACAAACACTTCAAGAGCAGTGAACTTAGCGATCGTTTTTCATACAACAGAGTGGCTCTCTCTCTCTCTCTCTCTCTCTACATATATATATATATATATATACACACACACTACTCATTAGTATTCACATTGGAGTGCAGATTAATCCAAAATTCTACCGGGGAGTACCACTTTGACTAAAGAGCTCACTATCAAAAAAGGCTTTATTTCTAAGACTCGAACGCGATTTCTGGCTAAGGATGAAGGAAAATCTATCATCCATCACAACATCGATAATTTTCTCTTCTGTTATATACTTCTTACAAAAATCTCAAGTAATTAAACTTTCTAAAAAAAAGAAAAAAGAAAGGAGAACACATTGGATAACTAACATAAAAGGCCGCTAGACACGCCATATAGTGCTATAAATTCCTCGGGATGAAAAAAAAAAAGGAGAGCAAGAGACTAATCCGGATTCGTGCTGGGAACTCCTATTTTGAGAATGCAGAGCTCACTATCAAATGGAATTTATTTTCCAAGTGTCCGTTAAGGACAGATAGATACTTACCACCCCATGATTTTCTCTTTTGTTCATATATTCCTTACCAAACTTCCGAGTAGAACTTTTTAAAGAAAAAAGAATTGGATAACTGTTTTGTGCCGAAGCTAAGACATAATTGCATGTCAGTGAAAACTGTTGGAAAACTTCATACAATCTACACAAGATCGCAAGTAAATCATTTAACAACAACAACAATTGCACGTTTCAGTCCTAAAATAAGTTGGGGTCGACATCTAGGAAACAGAATAAGAAGGAAAAGAAAAAAAGGAACACTCACAAAGTCCTCTGAGCACTGAGTGCTCTGAATTTGCCGGATTTTGAGTCGCAAAGAGAGATCGGCTCTGCAAAATGATCAGTTGCTGTCAAAGTTTTAGAAACAGAGTGATGAGGCTGCAGAGAGAATAGAAAAGAAAATGAAGGAATAAAAAAGAAGTAAAAGATTTGATGAATGAATGAAACTGGAAATGATAAGAGTGATTATATTAATAAGTTTGTGAGAGAGAAGTCAACAAGAGGGAAAGAAGTGGATTTGTTGGAAAGATTGTTTGTGTGAATTTTTTCAAAAGATAGACTTAAAAATACAGTAACAGCAATGAAAGACTTTGAAAGATAAATCTCTTTTTGTAATACAACTTCAACACTTATATTTGCTTTAATACCATATTAAATATGTATATCATTCATTTAAAATTTTAACTTTAAGAAGGTACCACTTTTATTTACACTAGTTTCTGGACACATGCTTTGCATTTGAAGAGGAAAATTATAAACTCAAAGTGAAGAACAATTAGTTTATTCAAATGATTTTATTATTGTATATTCAGAAAAGGGTCAAAAATTGCCCTGAACTATCAAAAATGGGCCAATTTTACCCTCCGTTTGTAAATGGGGTAATATATACCCCTACCGTTAGTAAGTTAGGGCATATATACCCCTAAAAGTTAACGAGGAAAGGACACAAATGGCCACCGGGCCATAAATAATCTCACACACTGGCTCATCTATTCCCAAACCCAAAAATTAGCCCATAAACTATTTTCATCCGCTAGTCAAAATCGGCAGCAAGTCTTTTGTGGCGACTTTGCGACTAAAAGTTGCCACAAAAGATTTAAAAAGCCTCCAAAGAAAAGCCCAGGCGCTTTAAAAAAAAAAAAAAAAAAAAGACTTTTTGTGGCGACTAAAGGGATGCGACAGAAAAATCAGGCTTTTTGGCAATTTAAAAAGTCGCCACTAAAGGTTAAACATCCTAAAACACGTATAATATGTGTATATTTAGTAAGAAATATCCCAAAAAACTCTGAGGCGATTTTTGTATATAATATGTATCATTTGTGTATAAAAATATGTATCGCACCTATACGTAATGTATAGAAACTGTATAAAATATGAATCACTTAGGTATGTATCATTTTTGTATATAATATGTATCATTTGTGTATATAATGTGTATTATAGAATAGAAAATTGTATCATTTTTGTATATACTATGTATCATTTTTGTATAGAAAGTGTATATATAATTCCAACATGTATATATAAATTGTATCAGTCTTGTATAGAAAGTGTATCATACGTATAAAAAATGTATCATAGAAACCGTATCATTGTGGTATATAATATGTATCACTATTGTATATGTAAAAAAAAAAAAATATATCACATCATTATTGTATAATATGTGTATAATAAATGTATAATTAACGTATAATTTATGTATAATAAATGTATGATTAATTTCAGCATATGTATATAAACTGTATCATTCTTGTATATAAAGTGTATAATCAATTCCAGCATATGTATATAAACTGCATCATTCTTGTATATAAATTGTATAATTAATTCCAGCATATGTAAATAAACAAATTGTATCGTTCTTGTATATAAAGTGTATATATTCCAACATATGTATATAAAAATGTATCATTCTCGTATATTTCTTACTAATTATACACATATTATACATATTTTGGGATATTTCTTACTAAATATACACATATTATACTCCCTCTGTCCCAAAAAGATTGTCCTCCTTTCCTTTTTAATTTGTCCTAGAAAGATTGTACCATTTCTATATTTAGAAACAATTTAAATTTATTAGATGATTTACAGCCACACAAATATCTAAGGCTTATTTTGGACCACATATTTCAAAAGTCTTCCTTTATTTCTTAAACTTTGTGCCAAGTCAAAAGAAGACAATCTTTTTGGGATGGAGGGAGTGCATGTTTTGGGATATTTAACCTTTAGTGGCGACTTTTTTAATTGCCACTAAAAAGCCTAATTTTAATTGCCGCTTAGTCGCCACAAAAAGTCTTTTCTTTAAGCGCCTGGGCTATTGGGCCGGCCAGCCTTGACATTATTTTGGGTTGGCCGGCCAATTTTTGGCATTAATTTGGGCCGCCCAGACAGCCTGTGATATTAAGCCCAAATATTGGTCAAATGTGTGATTAGTTTGGCTGACTGGACACACAGTGTCCTTTTTCCAAAGTTAACAAACCTCCATGTCATTATTTGACCCATTTTAAACTTATTTATCAGGTGACATGGACTGCCACGTTGGAATAAACCCACCCCACCTTTTGTAATATCTTATGTCTTTTTCTTCATGTTAAAAAACACCTCACTGGTCTTGTCTCTTCCTAAGTAATCTCTTTCTTCTTTGACTAAAAATTACAGCCTTACTCTGTTTGAACTCAAATCTCACTAAAAAAACGATGACTATAATCTTCTCACATCTGCACACTAAAGCTGGCCTGAAATCCCTCAATGAGTATTTCGCTGGCAAAAAATATATTTATGGATAAATAATAAGATTTACATCAAACTCTCTTGAAATTTTTATGGAAACTTTTTGCTAAAATTTTAGCTTTGATGGTGATTTTGCAGAGATCAATTAACGAAGTATGATATTAAGGCATATGGAGCAGTTTTTTAATAATCCAATTCGGATCTTTATCCAATGCTTGCTAGTGGTACCAATCTTGTTACGATTTGCAGCCTCATGTATTATAGTTTGAACCAACCCACTTACTATATGCCATAGTTGGATGCTGGTCTCCAGCTGCTTTGCTGCTCCAAAATGTGATATTCTCAAATCGATATATGTTAGAATACTAATGCAATAGGTTACAAACAATGTCACTATGGTACGGTGTTCTTCAAGATTGTCGAAATTACTTACTGCAATCGGAACATTTCTTTAAATTATAAAAAACCTCTCTCATTTTCTTAAATTCCTTATTCAATCAACTTAAGACACATAAAATGAATCAAACTGAGAGAATAATGTTCTAGTCAACCATTTTGTGGGGACTAGAATGTAATATTTTCAAAGTCTTCCACTTTATGACTTTAGATAAATATACTCTTTTTGTAAGTATACGATCACAAAATTTAAGAGCCTCTCTCACTTTCTTAAATTCCTTATTCAATCAAATTAAGACATATAAAGTGAAACAAATACAATAACGTTCTAGTCAACCATTTTGTGGGGGGTTAGAGTATAATATTTTCAAAGTCTTCCACTTAGAACTTTGGATAAATATGCTCTTTTGGTGAGTATACGATCACAAAATTTAAAAGCCACTCTCACTTTCTTAAATTCCTTATTCAATCAAATTAAGACGCATAAAATGAAACGGAGAAAATAATGTTCAAGTCAACCATTTTGTTTTTTTTTGGGGGGGGGGGGGGGGGGAAGGGGCCTAGAGTATAATATTTCAAAGTCTTCCACTTAGAACTTTAGATAAATATGCTCTTTTTTAAGTATAAGATCACAAAATTTAAGTCTCTCCCATTTTCTTAAATTCCTTATTCAACCAACTTAAGACGCATAAAATGAAACTGAGAGATTAATGTTCAAGTCAACCATTTTGTGGGAGCTAGAGTGTAATATTTTCAAAGTCTTCCACTTTAGGACTTTGGATAAATATGCTCTTTTTTTTAAGTATAAGATCACAAAATTTAAAAGCTTCTCCCAGTTACTTAAATTCCTTGTTCAATCAAATTAAGACACATAAAATGAAACAGAGAGAATACTGTTCAAGTCACCATTTTGTAGGGGCTAGAGTGTAATATTTTCAAAGTCTTCCACTTTAATATGCTCTTTTTTGAAGTATATCTTACGCTGCTGGTCCAAGGAATTGGATATTTATGTGATGACACAACATGCATGTCGCAGAAAGTCAAGTTTTTGTTCATAATAGAAGTTTCTTTTATCAACTTAATTTACACGTTGCTTCAGTATTCTTAACAAACCAAATTTTCTACGAACAAAAAGATTATATAGTTTGTCATCACGAGGGCAAATCAAACTATCAGAAAGGCTACAGTATATGTTGATCACGGGGGTGTCTATATCTATTAACTGAACAATTAACCTTGAGGATCAACAAGTTAAAGTGAAAATGCATATTATTTAATGATAATTAAGTGTTAAAAAGTGTATATACAAGACATATTTCTTATATTCATTGATTTTGTGTAAACATCCCATGCGGATACTTTTTTACCACCAAACCAGTGACCTCTACTTCACAACATAGACACAGCCCACACTGAAAATAGGCCAACTGAAGGATTTTTTTTTTTTTTTGGTATAGAATAGCCACTTACAATTTGAAACTAAGAAAATAATTTTATCAATTTTAATGGAGATTATGTAGAAATATGTTCTCTAATGTCTATCCGTTTTTGTGTACTTTTACGCGGCAAATTAGAAGAGGAAACGAAGAAATACTAACAAGGTGCCAGCGATGGCAGTGATGCTTATATGACTCTTGTCTTCTTGAAATGACCTGGCCAATCCGAAATCAGCAATCTTTGCTCGGAGCCTCGCGTCCAACAGGATATTGCTTGCTTTTATGTCTCTGTGAATTATTCGAGTCTTTGTGTTCTCGTGGAGGTATACCAAACCTTCTGCACTCCGTATAATTATCTCCAATCTTTGCTCCCAGTTTAGAGCTTTACCTTTGACCGCGTCTGTCAAATTTTAAGGTTAGAATCAAGATATGTGACAAAGTGATATGTGACAAAGTCATTGTGGTGGTTAATGGTTATGTGAAAACACATCATTTATAGCTTGTTTTGCGGCACTTACAAAATCTACTTATTTTAGAAAGTACCTTTGAAGTAAGCCCGACACTTTGTGCTTGTACTTATCCCCGTTAATTGTTTCTATTGTTAATAGAAGGTTGCTAGACCTACTGTCTAGTGGTATAAATTCGCTAAAAAAATTTGTTGTGTTTGACTAATGAATTTGAAAATCACTTTTGCCAATATTGGAGCAACAATTTATTCTTGGCCAACATGTTCCAAAAGTGCTTCCGGAGAAAAACTACTTTTTCAGCTTTTGCTACTACTCGGAAGCACTTAAATTTTGCCTAAAAGCTTGGCTATACACCTCAACTCTAAAAAATAAGCACCATTGGCTTCTCGTGTTTGGCCAAACGACTATCAAGATAATGGAAAGTCGATTTACCGAAAATGAAGCAATCGAGACTCTGGTTAGGGAGGAACTCATATACAAGAAGGCTATCCGGTCCTGAGCAGTTGCATCCCAATAGTCGTACCAAATTCTTGTGCTCGACTCTACTTATTATGTTAACCTTGTCATAAAAATCTGCAGCTCTGTGTTTGTTATTGGAGAACAGCCTTTTGGCAGCGATTTCTCTCCCATTTGCCAAAACACCCTGCAGCAAATCTCGCCTTGGACTTGGTTTAACGTGAACACTTGTAGTATTGCATTAGTATTGTGGACTGTAATCTAATTGAAGTTAGGTTGTTATCTTATTCGAATAGATAAGAAAAGTATAAATACAGTACATCACAGTGCTAACTAAGGAAAGAAATAAAAAGGATTCCTACAAATCTGTCCTACAAATCCCTAAAAATCTGCTCCTTAACTATGGTTATGTACATTACGAATAATGAGTCTATATACATTCTGTAACACTCCCCCTCAAGCTGGAGCATAGATATTGATCATGCCCAGCTTGTTACACAGACAATTAACTTGAGTTCCATCCAAAGCCTTTGTGAGCAAATCAGCTAGTTGCTCTCCTGTCTTCACGTAGCCAGTGGAAATCAAGTTTTCTTGAATCTTCTCATGAATAAAGTGACAATCAACCTTAATATGTTTAGTTCTTTCATGATACACCGGATTTGAGGCAATATAAAGAGCAGCTTGATTATCACACCAAAGTTTTGCTGGTGTATGATGCTTAAACCCAATTTCAGTTAAGAGATGATGTATCCACATAATCTCACATGAAGATTGTGACATAGCTCTGTATTCGGATTCTGCACTGGATCGAGATACAACACTTTGCTTCTTACTCCTCTGTTGACACCCAATTTTGTCCCTCCTTTATTCCAATTTATTTCTTCGGGCTTTTAAATTTATTAACAAGCTAAGTATTTTATTTTCACTACTATTCCTACTATTATTGATATCGTCACTTTCATCTTCACTATTCTACTATCAAAATTACTGTTATTGCTTTATCACAATTTTAAATGGTTCGTCATCGTTTCATTTTAGAATTTGTACTCGTTAAATTAATTTTACTTTATTTAATCCTTTACTTTCTACACATCAACCATTAATTATCATAGTATAAATCGTACTAGTTATTAAATTAGAAGTCCGAAAATAATTGAGCAAAAGAGGAAGGATCAATTAACTTTCAACCAAATTATTAGCCCAACGTGACCTCCTCCATGTAACTCGCTCTGAAAAACAAGACAAACAAAAATACGAGGCGAAGCCCAACAAAGAACGTCTAAAAATGGGCTGAGCCCATTTAGCTTATTGCCCCCCCCCCCCCCCTTCTATTTTATTTGTTTGTGCATTTAAATTGTATTGCATGGCTAACCCTTTATTTTGTTTTATTCTCTTAATTTAGATAAACTGTAGATGAATTAGTAGGTTTAGTTTTAGTGATGGGTTGGTTAGGAAGACTAACAATTAATTCTCCAAGTCTCATTCTCTTTATCCTATGTTAAAATTATTTATAATACCTTAATATTTATCTATTTTAGAATAATGGATTTTTTTAACATGATTACATATTTTGGAACCAAAGAACCATGCTTTGTGATACTATCTTAAAAACTTTCAAGACGTCACTAATATATAAATAAAAATCCAAGTATACTCTATAAATATTATTTTTAAGAGTTATTCAACTATGCATACTTCTAGTCTAATATAATCAAATAAAGTCAACAAAAGAAACTCATGTCCTTTGTGTCATATTTATAATAAAATAGATTTTAGTTGGCATTGTCATAGTAATACAATTTTATCTAAGTTTCAAATTCATAAACTTATTGCCTACATGAAAACTATTACATCTTCAAATCCATCTTCAATAATATTAAAGTCTTTTTCATACCAATTATTATATTGTGCAAATCTTATTTTTAATAACATTATTACATTATTATATTTTACTTTAAAACTTTAGCAATATAAGTTATTTTTCAAACATTTAAAATGTTATATTTATCACTTAGCCTAATTAATTTTAAGTCCGGTCGGATTAACCATTATTAATGGAATCTTAGAGGATGCCTAATACCTTCCTCTAGATTAGTTGAACCCGCTCATAGAATTTTGGTTTCGTAGACTTTAAAATTAAATCAACTTTAGATAATAACTTTAATTAATCTTAGGTGCCCTAATTCACCATAAATAATTAGGTGGCGACTCCTTAACTTAAATAACCCCGAAATTACCCGGATGTTGTAAACTATTTTGACTTAGATTAAAATAGGGTATGACGACAGCGACTCTGGGGGACTACTTAGGTTCTAACCATAACGGACTTAGTTTTTAATAGGCTTTGTGTGTTGTTTTAATTACTTATTTGTTGATTGGCTGTTTTTATATGCTATTAATTGTTTGTCTGATATAAATTGTTTATGTGTTACTTGCTTTGATAAACTGTCATTCCGTTTCATTTTTCTCCACTCCTGAAAAATTCACACATATTCACACACTTAAAGCGGTTTCGCGGTTCGCGGCCGTGCACTACTAAAACGCCCTTTTAGTCGGATTGATCTTGTGGATTTAGTCGATCGGCGGTGCAATCGACAGCCACGGACTTTCCACTCCCAAGTTGTCCACTTGGGGGAGCCTTGCGTCATAGGAAACCAACTCTTAGTCAACCTAGGATAGAGCTAAACCAACACCCGTTATTAGGGGCATACATTTCATAACCTAGGAGGTTTAATACCCTTGGTGTATTAAACCCATTAGATGACTTTTACCCAAACGTCCAAGTGGGTTCACGACCCCAAGTGACACTAATCATACTTTGTGTGCATGTTTGAAGGATAACTGTGCCTAAATATTGACTGTTTGCTTTAATTAATTAAACTTTAGGAGGGAGGGAACAACTAACATTTTATGGCAGGTATGGATCTGCATCGGAGTACAACAAGTGACGGAGATCAAGGACACCACAAAATGGAGCTAGAAATTAGACATAGGAGATTGTGTTTACTTTACTTTAGATTAGGAAATTTTATGTACTCATTTGATATGTAATAAATATTACATTTTGTACTTTATTTTGGGAAATAGAATTTGTTTAATTAATCAAAAGCAATGGAATGACATATTATGGCACACTTTACCCTTCAAACAAACGTTAGGCCTACCTCTGGCACAAAGAGGTCACATGCATATTAGGACGCGTTATTGTTTGATATATCCATGTACAACTTGTTTGACTTTATTTGATGAATTATTTGCTACATGACTTACTTGACTTTTACTTTGATCACAAAACTAATATCATTTGCATTTTTATGTTTCTATTTTTTTTTTCCCAAAGAGTTGATTCGTGTTGACACTCGATGGCCGACCATCCTTACCTCACAAGGTCAAAGACGTCTTCGTTACCTCAACGTAGCTGGATGGTTCAAGGAAAGGAAATTATTATGTCTGATCCGGCCGCATCTATTTCAACTGGTTCAGAAAACATCGTGGTCTCTAGTGATCCCCCTGGGACTTCCGAACATAGCACTACCATTCAACATGATGAACATATCGCCCGCCTGACTCAAGAGATCGAGGATCTACGCGGAGAACTAAATCGGGTTAGAAACATGACCAACTTATCCGTTACACTCCAAAGTCCACCTCCTGAACCTATGAACGTCGCACCAAACCCGCATCATTTTCCAGCCCGAATATTTTCCTCCCCGAAATAACGCATCTACCAACAACAACTTTCCTTCAATCACCCTTGCAAATCCACCACCCGTCAACCCACCAAATCAATCACAAGTTCATACACTCTTACATTCCGTTACCCACCAACACTAATCCACCACCTACAACTACTCCTCTAAACCCACCACACCGAGCCATTACATACTATAACTATCCACAACAACCCTTCTACCCTTACCACTACACTGAACCCTACCAAGCTCCACTAACTCCTTACCTTGTCTACAATGCCCAAGCAAATTACTACCAATCCCGAGCACCTCACTATCAAAACCCACGTCCATACCAACCTGTTCAAGCTCCCACTTACCAAAATCGACCACATACCACACATAAAGCCCGTCCAAACCCGGACATCAAAAATACCCGAAATTACACTCGGTTCGCTGAACCTTTGGCTCAATTATTTGAAAGACTGAAAGCGGCAGGCGTGGTACAACCTATTGGAGGGAAGATTCCCGATCCTATTCCAAAATGGTTTGATGGTTCCAAGCGCTGTGCATACCATTTTGGAGTTGTGGGGCACGACACTGAAGATTGCTATGGGCTCAAAAACAAAATTGAAGCCTTGATTAAGGAAGGAGCAATCCGCTCACTAGGAGCTCGGCCAATATGAACAACAATCCCTTTGCCTACTCACGAAAACGCCAACGTGAACATGATAACTATCGAAGAAGTTAAGAATTTGAAAGAGGCCATCGCGCCAATTGGAAAGATGGAGAGGGGCATGTCATCAACTTTTGTTGCTTCCGTGGGGACAATCCCAAACAAGTACCAGTAAAGATTGCTACTCGCAACACCGAGACACCGACCATCCGGAGTGCCGAACCAGGAGAGACTCTGAAGAATTGGACTTGTACTCTGTCCCTGGTTCGCCGGAGTCTTGGTAGATTTGAACATGTAGTGAACTTTTGAGATAGCACAATTTTAAAATTGAGGCTTAAATTGTGCCCTAAAACTTTTGTTGTTTCGCCTCATCTTTTGGAAGCTTAAATTGCAAAAACTATGAATGCATTTCGATTTTCCTTAATCATCTATTATTATTTTCTACTTTATTTATCAAATCTGCCAACTCTATGATTGTGACATAAACAAATAGACAACATACACCCCGAGAGAGTAACAAAGAAATTAGAGGACAAGACAAGATTCCATTTGAAAAAAAAAATGAAATAGCCGATAGGTGATGACACAAACCTCAAAGCTAGAAGAAATCAAAGTACGACATTAGGTTAGACAACCTAGTTGCAACCTTTCCTTAATACATTGTGCGAACTACGCTGACCTGATTCCCGTGGTGGGATACGTAGGCAGCCCACATAGGGTTCAGTTGCATTACAACAAAAGATCCAAAAATCCTTATTACCTAAGAATAACTATACATGGCCCGATTCCCTCGGCGGGATTCGCAGACTACCAATAGACGAGTCACCACATTTAGATAAAATCCAACAAACCTTTAGCCATTTACGTAACAGAACTACGCCGACCTGATTCCCTCGGTGGGATACGTAGGCAATCCACATCGGGTTCGGTCCCTTTATTAGAAAATTTCAAACCATTTTAGGTACCTTACGAACTACGTTCTGACCTGATTCCTTTGGCGGGATACGTAGGCAACCTATACAAGGTTCGGTCACACCACAACATAAGTTTAGTACACCCTTCTGAGCCAAAACTGGGGCATATTTTGAAAGATTAGACAAGAACAGAGTTAGACATCGACAAGATTAAGGCTATTAGACAGAAATTATTATAGACAAATGACTTTTCAATTGTGTCACAATCCGAGGTTGGCAGAAATATTTTACAACTTACATACATATATTTACATATATATCTTTCCTTACATACATCCATTTGCATATATGTATTTTACAACTTATATACATATAGTTACATTTCCTTATACATATACTTACATACCTACCTTTCAAATGAAATACTTTCTTTCAATTGTTTCACTACGTTCATCTACCGAGGCTTGAACGGAGATCACAAGATCCAAACAAACAAGACGAATGGAGTGCCAACAACGTCAAGCTTCGAGTCAACACGAATCAACTTCCCCCTCCCAAACTAAGAATTTTTCTTTGAGTGCAGGAACCTAAAATCGCGAGATCAACAGTCAAGTCCATCAATCATGGCCGAGAAGCCTCGCCTTAAAAGCCAAACGGCTTTATTTCCAACTTTATCTCTACTTTCATTCTTTATTACAATAACTTTATGACTTTATTAACAATTATACCTGTTTCTAGGTTATCGATATTAAGATGAATTAAATCAAGATTACGTGTCGCTAGTTTGGCTTATCACGATACCGTCAACATCATCGAAAAACGGCTATACTATCACTGACCTCCCTCTCTACTTTATCATTTATTTTACCAATTTTACAGAATCTACATTCTTATCATTCACTTTACCAACTTTAACCACTTTACTTTACTCTCTACTTTATCATTCACTTTACCATCATCACTTTAACGACTCTACTATCCCACTTTAACTTTGCAGAATCAACATTAAGTCTCCGAAGACAACCGGGGGATCATCATTAAGTCTCCGAAGACAACCGGGGCATCATTCGGCTACACACATGCATAAGCCAGACGGCTACACTATGACTTTACTCTCTACTTTATCATTCACTTTACCAACTTTAACGACTTTACCCTGAACTTTGCAGGAATCAACATTAAGTCTCCGAAGACAACCGGAGGGATCATCATTAAGTCTCCGAAGACAACCGGGGGCATCATTCGGCTACACAGCCTCACATGCATAAGCCAGACGGCTACACTATGACTTTACTCTCTACTTTATCATTCACTTTACCAACTTTAACAACTTTACCTTGAACTTTACAGGAATTATCATCAAGGCTCCGAAGACAACCGGAGACATCATCCACTTTACCCCGGACTTTACGAAAATCTTCATCAAGTCCCCGAAGACAACCGGAGACATCACATGGCTACGCGGCCTCATCTGCATAAGCCGAACGGCTACACTTTTACTTTACTCTCTACTTTATTTCTGTACTTTACCATCCACTTTACCTACTTTAACGACTTTACTTTAAATTCCGCAGATATCATTTATCATCGAGTCCCGGAAGACAAATTTAGGCCTTATTATCATTAAAGTCTTCAAATACAATCGGAGATATTCAAGATAAACATCGCGCATTCATTCAAGTCTCTGAAGACAACCAGAGACAACATTTGGCCACACTTTTCATTATAAGCCATACGGCTTCATCCTCACTCTCACACTCATATTTACTATCATGTTACACTCTTTATAATTTTAAAATTTCAACTTTATTACTAATTTTGACATGAATTTCAGTTTTGACAGAAAGTACAATCTACATACAGAAACGCAACGCAACGTGGAACTTTATCTTACGCAGTGAACTGGGGCAAATTTGCTGAAGAGGAATATCAAACTCATAAGCAAGGGTCACGGATCTACTCTCGAACTCAACTCCACCTGCGTCCACAAACACGTGATACGTAGGTTAAATTCTCTTTCATATCCCTCGCTAAAACTCTACTCAAACAACTCTTTTCACAATCTTGTGTCTTTTCCAATATCCCAGTCTCACCGTAATTCAACACTGGGGCAAAAGCGTATCGTACGTAGAGTCCTACTTATGGGTATCGATCCGCTTTATTTAACTACATACGTTCCTTTGATTCTCATCATCTCTCTTTACCCGAATACTCATCACAACTTCCAATATCCTTTCAAAATCATAATTCCTTCCGTCCCCCATAACATTTTCCACCAATTTTCTAACCCATATTTTTCAAGTTCTTCCAAGTTCACATTTGTTGGTCGGAACAAAATCGGCTTCTACGTCAACTTCTTCGCCCGAAAATCTTACATCGTCTCCGGTCGAAGAGGGGCATCTGTTGGCACCCAATTTTGTCCCTCCTTTGTTCCAATTTATTTCTTTGGGCTTTTAAATTTATTAACATCTAAATATTTTATTTTCACTACTATTCCTACTATTATTGATATCATCACTTTCATCTTCACTATTCTACTATCAAAATTAATAGTATTACTCTATCACAAATTTTAAATGGTTCGTCATCGTTTCATTTTAGAATTTGTACTCGTTAAATTAATTTTACTTTATTTAATCCTTTACTTTCTACACATCAACCATTAATTATCATAGTATAAATCGTACTAGTTATTAAATTAGAAGTCCGAAAATAATTGAGCAAAAGAGGAAGGATCAATTAACTTTCAACCAAATTATTAGCCCAACGTGACCTCCTCCATGTAACTCTGCCCGCAGCCAAACAGAAGACAAACAAAAATCTGGGCGAAGCCCAACAAAGAACGTCCCTAAAAATGGCCGAGCCCATTTAGCTTATTGCCTCCCCCCTTCTATTTTATTTGTTTGTGCATTTAAATTGTATTGCATAGCTAACCCTTTATTTTGTTTTATTCTCTTAATTTAGATAAACTGTAGATGAATTAGTAGGTTTAGTTTTAGTGATGGGTTGGTTAGGAAGACTAACAATTAATTCTCCAAGTCTCATTCTCTTTTATCCTATGTTAAAATATTTATAATACCCACAATATTTATCTATTTTAGAATAATGGATTTTTTCAAAGTAACATGATTACATATTTTGGAACCAAAGAACCATGCTTTGTGATACTATCTTAAAAACTTTCAAGACGTCACTAATATATAAATACTAATCCAAGTATACTCTATAAACATTATTTTTAAGAGTTATTCAACTATGCATACTTCTAGTCTAATATAATCAAATAAAGTCAACAAAAGAAACTCATGTCCTTTGTGTCATATTTATAATAAAGCTAGATTTTAGTTGGCATTGTCATAGTAATACAATTTTATCTAAGTTTCAAATTCGCTAAACTTATTGCCTACATGAAAACTATTACATCTTCAAATCCATCTTCAATAATACTTAAAGTCTTTTTCATACCAATTATTATATTGTGCAAATCTTATTTTTAATAACATTATTACATTATTACATTTTACTTTAAAACTTTAGCAATATAAGTTATTTTCCCCAAACATTTAAAATGTTATATTTGCACTTAGCCTATTTACTTATAAGTCCGGTCGGTTAACCATTGTTAATGGGTCTTAAAGGATGCCTAATACCTTCCCTTTAGACTAATTGAACCCTTACCTAGAATTTTGGTTTCGTAGACTTTAAAATTATAATCGACTTTAGATAATTACTTTATAATCTTAGGTGCCCTAATTCACCATAATTAATTAGGTGGCGACTCTTAACTTTAACTAACCCCGGAATTACCCGGATGTTGTAAACTATTTTGACCCCGGTTAAAATAGGGTATAACATCCTCCATGCTACCAGATTCCCTCCAACAAAGACACAATAGCCTGTAGTAGATCTTCTATCAATGTTGGATCCAAAGATACTCGGCATCTGCGAAACACTCAGTACGGGTATGGTTGTGATTGCTATACAGTATGTCAAGTCCAGGAGCTCCTTTCAAGTAACATAGAATCTGTTCCAAAGTTTCCCAATGTTTGACCTTAGGTGCAGACATGAACTGACTAACTACACTTACAGCAAAAGCAATATCCGGACGAGTCGCAGTAAGGTAGTTTAACTTTCCAACCAACCTTCTATATCTCTCCGGATCATCAAAAGGATCACCATCATCTTTCATAAGATGTACACCGGAACTATTCGAGTACCGCAGGTTTGGTCGCCAACTTTCCAATGTTCCAAGAAGGTCAAGAATATACTTCCTCTAAGATAGAAAAATTCCCTTCTTGCTTCTAGCGACTTCCACTCCTAAGAAGTATTTCAGTTGTCCCAAGTCTTTCGTGTTAAACTTAGTATGCAAGAAAGACTTGAGAGAAGATATTCTTGCATGATCACTTCCTGTAATAGCAATATCATCAACACATACAACAAGGAGAATAGTTCCAGCCGATGATTGCCTGTAGAAGACTGAATGATCACATTTGCTCTTTTTCAGTCTAAACTCCTGAACTGCCTCACTAAATTTTCCAAACTAAGCCCAGGGGCTCTGCTTCAAGCTATACAATGACTTCTTCAAATGACAGACTTTCCCATACTCCCCCTGAGCAATAAAATCGGGTGGTTGCTTCATGTACACTTCTTCTTGAAGATCACCATGAAGAAACGCATTCTTGATATCCAACCGATGTAAAGGCCAAGTCTCGGTGTACTAGAGAAATGAACAAGCGAATAGAAGTCGGTTTGGCAACCGGAGAGAAGGTGTCTAAATAATCCACTCCATAAGTCCGAGCATACCCTTTAGCTACAAGCCTGGCCTTAAGTCTTGCCACAAAACCATCTGGATTAACTTTAGTTGTGAACACCCACTTACATCCCACTGGTTTCTTCCCGTCGGTTAAATCCACCAAATCCCACGTGTAGTTTTCCTCTAAGGCATGTATTTCCTCAAGCATCGCTTTAGACCTCCAGGATGATTCAAAGCCTCCTTCACAGTTTTGGGTACAGAAATAGAGTCTAGAGAAGTAATCAAGGATCTAGACGTAGAAGATAATCGATCATAGGAAACAAAATTAGCAATGGAATATGTGGATTTGCAAGTCTGTGTACCTTTGTGAAGAGCAATTGAGAGGTCAAGGTTTTCTGAAGGATCAGATGGAGGAGGATCTGATGACGAAGGAACGGGTGCAGGGCATGTATCATTAGTCTCTCGTCTTCTCGAATAAACTTGAACAATTGGCGGTCTTGCTGGAGTAGGTGCCGAAGGCACAACAGTCGATTGGTGCTCAATAGAGTAACTAGGAGATGGAAGAATAACATCATCTGGTTGTTTTTCCACAAAGACGAGTAACCTGATAAACTAACCACTCATCTTCCTCCCCTTGACTTGTAGAATTGGGAGGTGCATAGAAGAATGGTGTAGTCTTTGAAAATACCAGATCATTTGTGTCACGACCCGACTAGGGCCATGACGGGCACTCGCGGCTAACCACCGAGCACCACTCGTTCTATCCCTTATCTGCTTTCATTCATAATATATATACTCATAATCATATAAATGACTTTCATTTGAAACATACTTACTTTGTATACATGAGCCCTTCGGCTATCAAAATAATATATATACATGCATATACATGAAAGACTGTGAGACCATACTACCCACACTGCATATCTACGAGCCTCTACTAGAGTACTAGACATATGGACGGGACAGACCCCCGTTTCCCGAAATATATGTACACAAAATACTTTGTCTCAAAATAGCACCTCCGAATAAAGGAGGGCTCTGTGAATCGCCGATAGCTCCTATGGATCTACACCATCTCCCTGTCTACCTGTGGGCATGAACACATAGTCCAAGGAAAAGGACGTCAGTACGAACATTGTACTGAGTATGTAAGGCATAAACAATAATAAAACATCAATGAAATAAGGGAGCGTCAAATGAGGAGCAATCTGTAACTGACTGTGAATCATGAAAGAGATAATGCATGCTGGCTTACTCTCATAATCATCATCATATCATATATGCATAAGTATATAAGCTGCCCGACCATATAGGTGCGGTGTGATAATCAATAACATTAGCGTTAGCTCGCGTCCGAACCTCCCGCGTCCGGGTACCATCTTATGCCGCCCACTAGTGGTGTACGCCCATGCCATCCGGCCATGGTGTATAGTTGCCCGCCTTAGCGGAATAGCCGCCATATAGCGCGGTGTAATATCATCATCATGTACTCATCATATATATATATATATATATATATATATATATATATATATATATATATATATATATATATATAGACACATATATACTTATCATAGCTCATCATAATGCATGCATGAAAACTCAAAGACGCCGTACTTTATCGAGGTGACATAAGGTCATGAACCCCCGATTCCATTATGGAGCGTTCATAAACATTCTGCCTCACCTTGAAGGAAATAGCATAAGGTGAGTGTATATATATTAATCAACATCAACAATAGATCATAGATAGCATCATTAGCTTTATAGGAACATCATATCATGGATTATAGCATCTTTCGACTTAAGCTTATCATCATCATTATCTTACTCATAGTGTATCTCTTATGTCGTATGGCTATTCATGAACAAGGACTCTTAGTTTGCTTGAAGATAGGAAATTCATGAAGAAGGAGGAAAATCATTCCATAAGATTCCTTAGAAAGAAGGGACTAGCCTCACATACCTTTGTCGTTTAACTAGTCTATCGTTTGCTTGTTCTCCTTAAATGCCCCCGTTTATACCTTCAAGAGAATTCGTATCGACATTAGCTAAATGATTACAAGAACGTGCTTACTAAAGCTAGAGAAAATTGGGCAGCATTTCCTTTTTTTATATGACTTCCTCCATATTCCATATCAACTCCCAAACACCCGTAACATCATTCATAATATCATAAATAGCAATCATCATTTATCTATATTATCCACATTTCACAATTTCACTTCAATTTCCCCATAGTCATGGTCATAATTCACTATTATGTTCTTTCACGTATAATGCTCATTCCATGTTCTAAATGTCATTCATGATCTACTTACAATCACAACATATCCATATTCATGATTTATTCCAAACTACTACTCAACAATAGCACTATTCCCACATTTATGACCCATTTTCTATGTTCTAGTACAATCCAAGTGTTTCAACTTTTCAACACTTCAAATAATATGAAAACATCATGAAACTCACCTTAGATAGTGTAGAAACAAGCTTCGAGTGGCAATACTCTTCTTACTCCAAAACCCTAGTTCACTCCTCTTGGGATTTCTTGACTTAGATGAACTTTGATGAATTTCTTACACTTGATTCACTTGAATTCTCGATATTGATCCTTGATTTCCTTTGTTTTCTTGTGGATGAAGAGTAGAGAATATTCTAGAGAGTTCTTGACTTGTGTGGAATGAAAATGAAATGAATTAAATGAACTTGGGTCTCTTTTATACAACTTAAAATCTGATCCCGTCGGGCAATTATACGGACACTTATACGGTCCGTATAAGTGACCGTGAAATGGACCCTTCAGTTTCTGTTCTCTGTGACCATTATACGGTTTATTATACGGGCCGTATAATTTTATACGGTCCGTATAACTGACCGTATAATCCCACCAGTGAGGAACCTTCACTGTGATGGTTCTGCGGTCTATTATACGGACCGTATAACATTATACGGACCGTATAACATTATACGGACCGTATAATTGACCGTATAACCCATCAGTTCACTGAATCTTATTTTCATCACTTCGTTTGATCACCGATTCTTATGGAACCTTCTTACCACTTGTTTAGCACTTCATTAACAATCTAAGGGTCGTTATAACTCTTCTCCAAAATGTCATTAAGCCCTCATTAATTCGATACTCGTAATTCTTGCCCGACACACAACTTATAACTCGCTTCCGTTAGCAACTTTCGTCTCCTACTTCCAGTGTCTTTGGAAATCTTAATTAGGACCATTAGAGACTATTTCTTACTTGTCAAAACATCGTATATGTCATGCCCTTTATTAGTCTATTTACTGTACGCTAAAGGAAATTTTTTCGAGGTGTAACAATTTGACACCAAATATTTGCCAAGTTTAGTAGAATAACATCAATACCCCTTCTGAAGGCGAGAATAACCCAAGAAAACACACTTCAGTGCCTTAGGGTCCAACTTGGTTACAGATGGTTGAACATCTCGAACATAACATGTGCTCCCAAATACCTTTGGTTCCACTGGAAATAGTGATTTATTTGGAAAAAGAACACTGTAGGGAATATTATCAACAAGCACAGTCAATGGCATGCGATTAATCAGAAAACAAGCCGTAGAAACTGCATCGGCCCAAAACTGTTTAGGAACCTTCATTTGAAACAAAAGTGCCCGAGTTGTCTCAAGTAAATGCCTATTCTTTCTCTCAGTAACTCCATTTTGAGAAGGCGTATCAACACATGATGACTGATGGAGAATACCGTGTTGTCTCATGTAGGACGGAAACGACTCTGACATGTATTCTTTAGCATTATCACTCCTCAAAGTATGGATTGTAGCATCGAATTGAGTTTTGACTTCAGCACAAAAGGCACAAAAGTGAGTAAACACTTCAGAACGACTTTTCATAAAATAAATCCAAGTCATTCGAGAGAAATCATCCACAAAAGTGACAAAATACTTATGTCCGATTTTGGAAATGACAGGACATGGTCCCCAAACATCATAATCAATTAGCTCAAAAGCTGACTCAACTCGTTTATTAACCCTTGGACCTAACATGATGCGATGATGTTTTGCAAATTGACATGACTCACAGTCCAAGAAAGAAATACTTTGAAACTGAGGACAAAGCTTCTTCAACATAGGTAAAGAAGGATGTCCCGATCGACAATGTGCTTCAAATGGAGACACAACACCTGAGTAGGCAGCAACTCGAGGCTCATATTCATCAAGGATATACAGACGATCAAATACATGTCCTTTACTAATAACTTTATGCAACGTAAGATCACGAAACAGACAAAAATCAGGAAAGAACGAAATATAACACTTAAGGTCTCTGGTAAGGTTTACTCACAGAAATCAAATTAAAGGCCAACTTCGGTAGACTTAATACCGATGACAGAGTAATAGACGAGGTCGGCTTTAACGATCTCGCATCCCATAATATTACAGGTTGAGCCATCAGCTACCTTTACAGGAGAAAGTGTTTTGTGTGATTGAAAGCTAGAAAATACATTAGGATTACCGGTCATGTGATCTATGGCACCCGAATCAATGACCCACTTATTTGTAGAGGAGACAAGGCATGCTTTACTTGACTCGGCAAGAGTAGTAACTAAAATAGATTCCTTAATAATTTTTGATATTCAGAAAATTTTGCAAACTCATCCGCCGAAACCAAAATCATTTTATCAGAAGATGGACTTGCCATTTTTTTTTTAAACTAACAAGACTGGTAATAACAAAATGAACTATCAGAGAAATCAACAATTCTCTGCCAAAAATACCTAACAAATATTTGACCTAGACAAAGATAAGAAATTCAACTTTGTCTTACCCAACCAAAATAAGTGATTTCGCCAACAATAGAGAACCAGCAGATACCAAACAAAATAGACTCCAAAATCAGTACAGAAGCAACCAGTGAGTCAGATCTGACCCAACCAAAATCGAAGTAATTTCACCAACAGTAGAAAACCACTAGCGAAACAGATATATAGCCAGAGAAATCTCAGCCAAATAAGTCAAAATCAATCTCAACAACGGATGAACAAGGTCCAAAAATTATCTAGTATCCAGAAAATCAAGTGTTGAGCCAAACAAACAGATCTGACCAGCCTTATTCAAAACTGTAACTGCAAAAGCAAAAAAAAATGAACAGACAAGTTGGAATAGGCACACCTGAAATTCGAGAACAACCTCCAAACAAGGTCTGAGGGACAGACGAGCACTAGAATCAAGCCGGAAATGACGAGACGAAGCCGAAAATTCTGATCCACCTCCTGCTATGGTGGAGGTGACACAAAATGACCACGTCAAAGTGATCGATTCAAAATCCAGAATCTCTTTCAGTAACAAAGTCAAAACAAGATCGATTTTTTTTTCTTTCTTTGAAACAGAATCGAAACTAGATCGATGATCCTATAGGCTCCGATACCATGTAATCGAATTGAAGTTAGGTTGTTATCTTATTCCAATAGATAAGCAAAGTATAAATACAGTACATCACAGTGCTAACTAAGGAAAGAAATAAAAAGGATTCCTACAAATCTGTCCTACAGATCCCTAAAAATCTGCTCCTTAACCATGGCTATGTACATTACCAATAATGAGTCTATATACATTCTGTAACATGGATAATCGACAAACCAACGTATGAATTATACTACATTCAGTGATTATGTACCTTATAAACCATGCCAAATCCATCTTGCCCTAGCTTGTTGGCCTCATTAAATGACCCTGTGGCTTTGTCAAGTGTCGAATACTTGAAGTTCAAGGTGTTGTCATGAAGGATCTTCACTAATTTCTCCGCGTCTTTTGAACCTGAAAAGCTCAAATATTTCAAGAAAAGCACGAGTGGACGATCATAATGCCTCAAGTTAATTATTTAAAATTGTTTTCAATACAGTTGTGTGCAGAGGATCGCGCGCTGTATGCTCAGCTAAAACGTTGGTATTTTATGCTTTTACTGAACCAATTTTAGCATAAAGAGCCAACTATATATATTCATCATTGATATCCTAATGAATTTTATCACTAGTTTTGGCACAAAAGGATTTACGAGTTGATTTCTTGGACGGTTACTCAACTAATGGTAATTATCTGAAAAAGACACTAGGGGCTGCTCAAGAAAGTTTGTGGGAAATTTGTAGAATTGCCCTTCTTTTGGGATGGTCTTTAAATTTCGCCCCTCATATATGTGGTCTTTAAATTTTGCCCTTCGGCTAAAACTAATGGGTTTCGGGTTCGAACCTCCACTCAGTCAAAAATTTAAAAAAAAATCGCAAGGCAGAGTTTGAATTTCACTATGCCCCTCTCCAAAATGAACTTTTCCTTGAGGCAGACTTTTGTGTGTGTGTGTGTATTATAATTTATATATTTTTTATAATTATATTATTTTTTTTAATTTAATTTTATTTTTTTAATTGTTCAAGGTAAACTTTTAGTTATGCCTTATCTAAAAGTGTGCCCCATAAGACATAACTAAAAGTATGCCCCATAAGGTGGAACTTTTCCTTAAGGCATAACTAAAAGTTTGCTTTATAAGACAAAGTCTATGCCTTAAGGAAAAGTTCTTGCCTTATGGGCATACTTTTGGTTATGCCTTAACTAAAAGTCTGCCCCATAAGGCATAACTAAACTATGCTTTAAGGAAAAGTTCTGTCTTATGGGGCATAACTAAAAGTCTGCCCCATAAGGCATAAGTATGCCGGGTCCGGCATAACTTTAGTCATTTCTTAAGAAGTGTATGCCGGATCCGGCATACACTCCCCCAAGCCCCGCCTTACAAAATTATTTTTTTATTTTATGCCTGAGCGGTGGTTCGAACCTAGAACCTCAGGTATTTGCGCACCTTTCCAAGTGAAGGGCAAAACTTAAAGACCACAAATATAAGGGGCAAAATTTAAAGACCACAAATATGAGGGACAAAATTTAAAGATCACCCCAAAAGAAGGGCAATCCGCGCAAAAAAAAAAAAAAAAAAAAGTAAAACACTTAATAATTATTATCTAAATTATTAAGATTTAAACCTAACAAGATGCCCTTAATGACTGAAATCTAAATAATTAGAATTCAAATCTTCATTAATGCAAACAAATGAAGTCTAAGCCTCTTCCTCTTTTGCTGCTCTATAGCTGCCTACGTTCCAACACCTCTAACCTTATGAATTGTCGTTGCTGCTTGTTTCTCTTCGTGTAAGTTACTTTTCAATTGGAAAGTTGTATTCATAATTCTCAAATTAATATCTTTCTGAGCTTTTACTCATGTGATCTTTCTACTTTTTCTCATTCTAATAGTACTTCAATTAGTCTTTTTACATTGTTTTCTATGTTGTACAGCTCATCTGGCAAAATGGAGAGAGCAACCCCTTCAATTTTATGTAGTTACTTTGTTATTGTGTTGATCCTACTTCTACTAGATACATCAGTGGCTGAACCAAGATCTCAGATAGTCCAGAATATATGTGGAAACAGAAAAACAATGGGTTATGTCACAGATTTTGCTGATACAATGGAAACTATAACTCAACAAATGAGTACTAGAGGGTATGGAGTAGCATTTACTGGCACTGGACCACTTGCTAACTATGGACTTGGCCAATGCTATGGTGATTTTTCTTTACGCGACCGCATCATATGCTACACTGAAGCACGATATGTTCTGCCCCATTGCTTCCCTTCTAACGGACAGCGAATTTATCTTGATGGCTGCTTTATGCGAGTGGAGAATTACACGTTCTATGACCAGTATTTAGGTCCAGAGGATAGGCGTGTATGCGGAAACAGGATGGCAAAGGGTTCATTGTTCCAACAGACTGCTAGGCGAGCCGTTCAGCAAGCAATTTCAAATGCACCGAGTAATAAGGGCTATGCGCGTTCTCAAGTGTCAGTGCCCGGTCCTTCCAACGAGACAGCTTACGTTCTCGCTAATTGCTGGAAGACACTGAGCGTGAATTCCTGCGCCGCATGTTTACAAAATGCATCCGCCTTCATGTTGGGATGCTTACCTTGGTCAGAAGGTAGAGCCCTGTACACCGGATGCTTCATGAGGTATTCCGATACAAATTTTCTCAATGCTATTTCTACTAGTGTAGGCTCGTCATTAGGAGGTAATCTTTGCTCTTTTTTCGTGCTGGTTTGCCAGTTATTTATCGACTGAAAAAAGTAATTCTGATGATAAATGGTTGTTTTTACTTGCAAATGATCATATTGCAGGAAAAGTTGTAGTCATTGTTGTTAGTTCCGCGGTCATTTTGGGAGTAGGTGCTTTCATTGGTACTTATGTCTGGAGCAACAAACAAATCCAGAAGAAGAGGAAAGGTAAATCCTTGAGTTGATTAATCCTATGGTCACTCAATTAATGATAATCACTTTTCTGCAACATCTAAGTCCAAGGAATTGCATTTAGGTAATGACTTGCATGTTGTAGAAAAGTGACTTTCAGGGCCGGGCCATGGGGCAAGCAGATAAAGCAACTGCTTCATTTTTTTGCGCGGATTGTCCTTCTTTTGGGGTGGTCTTTAGAATTTGCCCCTCATATTTGTGGACTTTAAGTTTTGCCCTTCGCGTAGAAAACCTGAGGTTCTGGGTTCGAACTCCCGCTCAGGCATAAAAATAAAAAATAATTTCGCAAGTCAAGACTTAAGAAAGTTATGCCGGAGCTGGCATATGCGCGCTTAAGGCATGACTAAAGTTATGGGGGATCCGGCAGAACTTTTTGTATAGTTTAGTTGTGCCTTATGGGGCAAAATTTTAGTTAAAACATAACTAAAAGTATGCTCCATAAGGCGGAATCTTTCCTTAAGGCATAGACTTTGCCTTAAGGAAAAGTTCTTAAGGCATAGTTTAGTTATGCCTTATAGGGCATACTCTTAGTTAAGGCATAACTAAAAGTAAGTCTCATAAGACGGAACTTTTCCTTAAAGCATAATTAAAAGTTTGTCTTGCAAAGTAAAAAAAAAAAAATATATGCCTTAAGGCAAAAGAATACATCAATAAGCTCCTCCGGAATAGTGGAGTTTAGTTATGCCTTAAGCGCGCGTATGCCGGCTCCGGCATAACTTTCCCCAAGCCTTGCCTTGCAAAATTATTTTTTATTTTTATGCCGGAGCGGGGGTTCGAACCCAGAATCTCAGGGTTTCTACGCGAACCTCAAGGTTTCTACGTGAAGGGCAAAAATTAAAGACTAGCAATTTGAGGGGCAACAATTAAAGACCACCCCAAAAGAAGGGCAATCCTGCGAATTGCCATTTTTATTTTACCTTAATGGGGCATAGCCAACTAATCGAATGGCTAAATACCTCAGGACCCCATAAACTTGGCACTGTTTATTTAGTGCACACTCAAACTATTTTTAGTCTTAATTATCCCCTTATACTTGGCTGTTCATTAGCCTTCACCCCCTAAATAACCTTAATCCAACGAGATGTGTAATGCACTCGCTACCACGTGGATGTTTTTTTGTCCACATAGCATTTTTTAATAATGATTTTTTTCCACCTTTTTAAATTGATTAATTTTTTTTAGGATCACTATTTCGAGCTAAATTTATATAAAAATATGTTTGGAACTCCAATATTTAAGCTAATTTTTTTAGTTTTGTTTTTTGACTAATGTAATAGAGTTTCAACCCGGTTTCTTTTTGCCAAATTACAAATTAATATTTATCAATAGATTTACAGAGAAAAGGACCAAAATAGTACATTATCTTTGGGTTTAGACCGAAAACCATACATATTCTTTTACATGGAGCATTAATACTTCATTATGTTTGCATAAGTGGTGCACTTTTAGTCTACTCCCAAATAGTTTGTTAAAAATTTAACGAAAAAGGGAAAAAATTCCCCAGAACTATTAGAGAAAAAAAACCAGAAAATGGAAAATTTATTTATTTTTGACAAAAAAAAACAGAAAATGGTTTTTTTTAGAATCAGGAAAACTGATTAAAAAAAAATCACTAACCTGATTTTTTTAATTAAAATATCTGGAAAAATGATTTTTTTTTAAAATCAGGAAAATTGATTTTTTTCCCCTAAATTTTTAGATTTTCATGATTTTATTTTTAGGACACTTAAAAAAAAAGGGAAAGTGGAAAACCGTGTTTTAAAAAAAATAACCCAGAAAGCTATTTTTTTTTTTTTTAATCTAGAAGAAAATCATGGAGTATTAGTTTTGCACATTTTACTTTAAAAAATTCAGTTTTTCAGATTTAAAAAATCCAAATTTTAATTAAAAAACAATTTTCCATATTTAAAAATTTCTACATTTGTTAATATAAATCCAATCCTGATTTTTTTTTTCAAAAAAAAGGGCTTACCACATTTTTTTAAACAAAATTAGTTGTTCCAGATTTTATAAAAAATCAATTTTTTTCAGATTTAGAAAACCGGACTAGTAATAAAATGCCATGTGTAATTTTTTTTTTTAAATTTAGTGTTGACCATCAAATAGCATAAATGAGCCAAAAAGTTGAACTGAGGGGTATTTTTAGCAAAATAGATGGGTGAAGAGTATTTTTGGCCTTTTCTAATAGTTCAAGGGTATTATTGTGCTTTTCCATTAAATTTTTAACAGAATATTTTGGGAGTTGACTAAAAATGCGCCACTTATGCAGGCATAATGGCCTATTAATGCTCCATATAAAAGAACATATATGGTTTTTGGTCCAAACCCAAAGATAATGTACTATTTTAATCCTTTTCTCTAGATTTACATGTAATTACGTAATAAGTTAACATGATTATGTGAACACTTTTTACACTGTCAGTCCATGGAGATTAAATTCAACCTGCCTACCTGGTGGGCGATGTCTAGTATGAGCTATGGGTTAAGCTGAATCCAATAGTTTTGGCTCAAATCATGTATGTTCATAAGATATCTACTAAATATGTACAAATATTAAACTTTGAATCTAGTATTTCAGGAAAAAAAAAAAGAATTCAGTAACTCACATGACCAGTGGCGGAACTAGAATTTTCACTAAGGGTTCATAATTTGAAGAAGTAAACATACGAAGAAGACAAGGAATGTACCTAACGAGTTCAACTTTCAAACAGACTTTATTTTTAAGGCTCGAACTTGAGACCTCTTATTAAAGATGAAGGAGCACTGACCACTCACCACAACCTGGGGCGAAACTAGCTCATCGGATGCAGGTTCGGTCGAACCAGTAGCTTTAGTTCAAACGTTATATTTGTATAAAAAATCTATTGAACATATACAAATTATTAATTTAGAACTCGATAATTTTAAAAAACTAAAATTCAAACCCATAAACGTCAAATCCTGACTCCGCCTCTGACCACAACCATGGAAGATTTTATCTTTCTTTTTCATATTACATATATACTCTTACCAAAATTCTTAGTAAACTAAAACAGAACAAATAAAAGAAAAAGCACAAATTGGATAATTGTCCTATGCTAAATCTTAAGACATAATGAAAACATAAAAGAACACTCACCTTGTCCTTCTGAGCACTGAACGGTCTATTTGCCGGATTTGGTGTCTGATCAGCCGCTGTCAATGTTGTAGAAACAGAGTGACGAGGCAGAGAGAAAGGGAAGAAAATGAATGAATAAAAGATATATATATATATATATATATATATATATATAAGTGATTTTGTCAATAATTTTGTGAGAAGTCTCTTTGTTTTTTTATGTTCCACCCGGTTCCATTTTTTATATTGGGGTCTTGCGTCCGGAAGTTCCACATTGGAGGTAAAACGTTTCCCGACAAATAATAGCGAATGTATGTTCAAAAATTGTCACGTGAGAATTTATGTTCAAAAAAGGTTGTCGAAGCATTTGGGGAAAGGATTGTTTGTGTGAATTTCAAACGGAAGACTGCTGTGAAGACTTTGAGAAAACGCCTCTCTAATACGCCTTTTTTACAAGTGAGAATGTTTTTCCCGTGGTTCAAGGCTTCAAGCATAGATAATCTCTTTTTGTAATACATTACAGCCTCTAAACTAATATTTGCTTTAATACCATATTAAATGTGTATATGACTCATTCATTTAAAATTTTAACTTTAAGGAGGTACAACTTCTATTACATACTACATACTCCTCCGTTCACTTTTATTTGTCTACTTTGGACTTTTCACGCTGTTTAAGAAATAATAAATGAAGTGCATAATTTACCAATGTACTCATATTAATTGAAGCATATTTTTATTGGATTTGAAAAATGATTTGAAGTGAGTATTTAATACTATGGGTAAAACAGAAAAAAATAAATTATCTTTTCTTGATATGCTAAAAGCGACAAGTAAAAGTGAAAATTTATTTTTAGAATACTGGACAAGTAAAAGTGAATAGAGAGAGTAATAAATTATGCTTTTGACTTAGAGCTTGCTTGGAAAGCCACCTAGGAATTGGATTTGGGTGTAATTACACAGTTTGACATGTGTGTCTAGCTAAGTAATTACTTGATCAGCATGGAATTGTATGTAATTGGAGGGGTGTAATTACACTCTCCAATTCTCAAGGGCGAGGTGAGAATTGGTGGTAATTACACTGTGTTACAAGGTTAATTTTCAATTTCTTTCCTTTTTTGTTTTTATTTTAATTTATTTTCTTTATAATTTTTTTTTATTTCTATTATTCTAATCTTCTTTTTTAATTTTTAATTTATTTTTAATTCAAAGTATATTTTTCAATTTACATTATTTATCTTTTATTTCTCTACCTTTACTTCTTGTGATTCCATGTACTTGCTTATATTTTTTTGATTTCTTATTTGTTTTATTTTCTTCATTTAGTGTAACTGTGTTATTATTATAGTTTTTTGAATGTACACCTCCTAATATTAGAAATAATGATTAATTAACAAATTTGGCATATAATGAGTGATGTCATTAAAGTAGAATTTCATTGTTGAATGAGGTTATAAACTTATTATGTTTTCCTTTTCTTTTGAATTATATTTACTTAATTTATATTGGAACTTATTTTATTTTATGTTGGAATTTGACAAATGTTTTTTTTTTTTTTGGATTTTGAAATTATGTAATATTATGGTTCCAATTTACTTGCTTTAGTAGTATTGACTTGTTATTTCACATTGCATGTTGTTCATTTTTTAATTAGAATTGATAGATTAGTTTTGTCAAACATTTGAATAATGTTATGACATTATATTTATAAATGTTAATTTATTTTATTACAAAACGTGTGCTTTTAGTTTTATAATTAATTAATTTAAAATTTTATTTATTTGGAAAATATACATCAATTATTTTTACAATATTGTTTATAAATATATGATTAC
>NC_081351.1:25176253-25237615 GCF_029784015.1 Lycium ferocissimum | reverse complement strand
GGGGCTAGAGTATAATATTTTCAAAGTCTTCCACATAGAACTTTGGATAAATATGCTCTTTTTGTAAGTATAAGAACACAAAATTTAAAAGTCTCCCCACTTTCTTAAATTCCCTACTCAATCAAATTAAGACGCATAAAATGAAACAGAGAGAATACTGTTCAAGTCAACCATTAATTTTGTGGGGGCTAGATTATAATATTTTCAAATTCTTCCACTTAGAACTTTAGATAAATATGCTCTTTTTTAAGTATAAGATCACAAAATTTAAAAGCCTCTCCCATTTTCGTAGATTCCTTATTCAACCAACTTAAGACAGCATAAAATGAAACTGAGAGATTAATGTTCAAGTCAACCATTTTGTGGGGGCTAGAGTGTAATATTTTCAAAGTCTTCCACTTTATGACTGAATAAATATGCTCTTTTTTGAAGTATATCTTACGCTGTTGGATATTTATGTGATGACACGACATGCATGTTGCAGAAAGTCAAGTTTTTGTCGATAATACAAGTTTCTTTTATCAACTTAATTTACGCGTTGCTTCAGTATTCTTAACAAAACAAGTTTTCTATGAACAAAAAGATTATATCCTATAATCAATTAACTTAGCTGTTAAAGTACATGAAAGGTTTGTCATCACGAGGGCAAATCAGACTATCAGAAAAGCTACATTATATGCTGATCACCGGGTGTTTATATCTAGTATTAACTAAAAAATTAACCTTGTGGATCAACAAGTTAAGTGAAATGCATATTACTTAATCATAGTTAAGTGTTAAAAAGTGTATATACAAGACATATTTCTTATATTCGTTGATTTTGTGTTGCGGATAATTTTTTACCACCAAACCAGTGACCTCTACTTCACAACATAGACGCAGCCCACACTGAAAATGGGCCACACTGCATTTTGCATGTAGAATTAAAGGGAAAAAATTGCTCACTGAACACTGAAGGAAATTTTTTAAAAAAATATTTTTTGGAGGAAATGGTATAGAATAGCCACTTACAATTTGAAACTAAGAAAATAATTTTATCAATTTTAAAGGAGTTTATGTAGAAATATGAAGTTCTCTAAAGTGTGAAAGAGCAAAATAATCCAAAAGCCTAAAGAAAAGGGGAAAAAACATAAGTAGACAACATATAATAATATTTACATACTCATAGCAGGTAAAAATAATTAACATTACATGACAGTTAAGAGTTTTATAGTAAACCAATTGCTATGAATAAGATAACCATTTAGACGTGAATAACATAAATTCCTATAATTTCATTCATATTTGTAACTACTTTTGTACAGTTTCATACTTATTTGCTTTTTTTGAAACCTTTTCTACTTCCTTCTTATTCTAATTAACCTCCTTTCATTGTTCATCCATGATTCCTTCTTATTCTAATTAACCTCCTTTCATTGTTCATCCGTGGAAAATAAAATCAAAGTGTTTAATTCAACACGATGAGAGATGGATTGTTGAACACAATTTAGTACAATAACTTCAGTGTTGATAGCGCCTTTCTGGACATGGTATGTGATTTGTATTATGCGTAGTATAATAAAAATGTTATACATAGTCCTTTGGGATGGCTCAGTTGGTTTGGAGGGTGGTTATCCACACGGATGACCCGGGATCGATCCCCCCTCAATGCCTTTTGAGTCGGCTTTGTCGCATAGGCTTGCCCTAGTGCGGTTTACATCCCCCGTATAGTTTGGGGCTATTACACAATGGGGGTTTGCCGGTGCGGACACAGTGCTCATCACAGAGTGCTCACCCGAAGGGCAGAGTGTCACACCCCCGATGAGGAGCATGACCGGCTCCGACCCGTAGGCCGATGTCACCTGACTTAACCGTTGCTTGGACTTCACGTGCCAGAACTCAAAGAATATTTGCTCGCGGAAAGGAAAGGCCACATAGAAAAATACTTAATAATTCAACACACATGTACGTAAGTGACCGGCAAGGTCGCTACACATAAAGCATTTCATAAAGCCGACGAGGCTATTAGAAACATATCAAGAAGCCAAAACAAGGCCGACAAGGCCACACATAATAATTACATATCCCACAATGTCCATGAGCCTCTAAGAGCATACTTATATACATATATTAAACTAACAGAAAGTACTGATGTTCGGCCAAAATTGCTTATATTTAGCCATTGTTGTCTCACATTTTAGTACTTTTAATTATCTTTTGAGTATTAATTATAGTGATTTGTACTAATATTATATTTTTATAATGTAGGAATAAAGCGGTGTGAAGATGAAAAGATTTGGAGCAAAATTGAATAAAACGTGGAAGAAAAAGAAAGGAAAAAAGAAAAGGAGACAAGTGGGAGACATAATGATTGCCTAATGTTGAAAAAAAATTAAAAGTAATATATGGAAAGCAAAGAGACACGGTAGGATTGAAACAAATTTGAGAATGAAAAGATGCGGCTTCAGTGACGTGTGCAACAGTTCGGCGACGCACAGTGCAATTTCCGGATCTCACTTCTTCCCATTTCATTTTGGACTCAGTTATTTTATTTGGGTTTTTTTCTATATCTATAAATATTTCATAAGCCACAATTTTTAGACATCTTTAGCATAAACACAAGTTTTAGAGGCTAGGGTTCCTGCCATATTCTCTTTCTTTTATTCAATCCTTGTTTATGGGAATTTCTTAGTGACAATTAAGATTGATACTCTTGTTATGCTTATTTATTCATCGACATTATTTTTAATCAAGTAAGTTCTTGTTATTTTAATTATTCTCATTTTTCAACGTTTCTCAAGGGAGTAGCTAACCCTAGGACTTGCCCATTTACTTTGTTTGAAACTCGGAAGAGGAAGAACGGGGTTGGGATAGAATAATTAACATGAATTTGGGGGCGTTAACCCTCATCTAATGGAAATTGACCTAGGAATAGGCGATACCACTTGTAGCCATATTCGGGTGTTCTTAATGCTTCTAATTGCTTGAGGGATCTTCAATTGGGTAGTCTAGTTAATCTTCGGGAGAAGTTAGTTTAGAGTCATTATCCGAGGTTAATTAACATAAACTTGCTATTATTTATAATTCGTGAAATAGATTGGGTCGTTACTTGAGAAATAGATTCCTTAATTCCTTACTTGTGGCCATTGATCAATTTACTTGCTTTTTAGATTATAATTTATATTTCCGTATTTTATCAAAACCTTATCAAAAACCACCATTGATGCGTTCGGTCTAGCTATTGTTAGTGATAATTCCTAATCTGCTTAAATTGCCTACATATTGTTCTCTGTGGGATTCGACCCCAACCTTGTTGGGTTACTATATTTGACAATGTCCGCGTTATACCATTAATAGGTGTAATTTGAGCGTATCAAATTTTGGCCCCATTGCCGGGGATCGTATAAAATTTGATACGCTCAAATTACACCTATTAATGGTATAACGCGACGTTGTCAAATATAGTAACCCAACAAGGTTGGGGTCGAATCCCACGTAGAACAATATGTAGGCAATTTAAGCATTAGGAATTATCACTAACAATAGCTAGACCGAACGCATCAATGGTGGTTTTTGATAAGGTTTTGATAAAATACGGAAATATAAATTCTAATCTAAAAAGCAAGTAAATTGATCAATGGCCACAAGAATGGAATAAAGGAAAATACTTCTCAAGTAACGATCCAATATATTTCACGAATTATAAATAATAGCAAGTTTATTTTATTTAGCCTGATAATGACTCTAAATTAACTTCTCCCGAAGATTAACTAGACTACCCAATTGAAGATCCCTCACAATTAGGAGCATTAAGAACACCCGAATATGGCTACAAGTGGCATTGCCTATTCCTAGGTCAATTTCCATTAGATGAGGGTTAACGCCCCAAATTCATGTTAATTATTCTATCCCAACCCCGTTCTTCCTCTTCCAAGTTTCAAACAAAGTAAATGGGCAAGTCCTAGGGTTAGCTACTCCCTTGAGAAACGTTGAAGAACAAGAATAATTAAAATAACAATAGCTTACTTGATTAAAAATAATGTCGATCAATAAATAAGCACAACAAAAGTATCAATCTTAATTGTCACCAAGAAATTCTCATAAACAAGGATTAAATAAAAGAAAGAATATTTACGTAGGAACCCTAACCTCCAAACTTGTGTTTTATGCCAAAGATGTCTAAGAATTGTGGCTTATGAAATATTTATAGGTGTAGGAAAAAGTTCAAATAAAATAACTGAGTCCAAAACGAATTGGGAAGATTTTTAAGTCTGAATCCCTATTCATTTCGGACAGTGCAAAGCCACCAATTTACTTGCGCTCCCAAGGTAATGCCAGGTAACGTTTTTTCCTTCCTTTTCAATTGTATTTCAAATGTAAAAACTCCTCCATTAATTGAATAATGATTATGTCCCCTTTGTCTTTTCCTTGCCTCCCACTGTATCTTGTCTTCTCTTTCTTTTTCTGTTATTTTCTTCTTCTTCCACTTCTTTATTCAGTTTTTCCAAATCTCTTTAATTTCACACCATTTTATTCCTACACAAACAAAAATATATAATATTAAGCACAAAGCAATATAATTTATACTCAAAAGATAATTAAAAGTACTAAAATGTGAGGCAACAATGGCTAAATATATGCATTTTTGGCTGAACATCAACCATTGTTCTGAAAAATATGGTTGGTGTTGACTCCACTCCGGGGGAAAAAGAGGATGTCGTAATTGAAGAAGTTCAAGAGCCGTATATTTTGCAATTTGAAAATTCAAGAAGGCAAAATGACATTCCTCACTTGAAAGCCAAGAAGTGTAAGATGAAAAATATTTTACTTGGCGTGGTCATCTATTTACCACCCCCACTGCTCGTGGTCACAAGCTTGAATCAATGTTGGGTGCCCAGTTCATAAGCTCCAAATGGCGAGAAAAGCGATAAAGTTGATTCACGTCGTGCCGCGACATTAACTAAGGCGCTTGTTGGGAGGCAACCCAATGTGTAATAATTTTAGATTTTTTTTATTTTTTTTATAGTGTCACATATTGTTTTGTTTTGCAGATTAGGGGAAGTCTGAGTACCCTGAAGTTGAAAGCTGAGAGCATGTTTGGGCTTAAGTGTGGGGTCATCCCGACCCTTAATGTTGAGGATTATACTGCTAGCTAGGCCCTAGAGGGTCTCAGGGAGTATTTCTCACCCTTGTTTTAATTTTCTCTACTATAAATGCATCGAGGACAATGCATATTTTTAAGTGTGGGGTGGGTACTTCCGATTTTTAAGGTCAAGGATGATTATGCCATAGGATTTTTTTTTTTATTTCTTAGCCTTATATATATAAATAAAAAATAAAATAAAAATGCAAAAAGATTTTTTTTCTTTCTTTGTTCGTTCTTTTATTTTTCTTTTATAGATTCTTTTTCTCTTTTAGCGGCATACATCATCCGCCCCCTTTGGTTTTCTTATGGCCTCGGTTCTTTCCCGAGGGGGGGCCTTTGAACCGGGTAATTTTTTTTATTTCTAGGATAATTTTTTTTTTAGTAGTAAAGAAGAGAAAAGAAAGACCCTTTTTGACTAGGTTGATACTATCATATTTGGGCCTGAACTTGAGTAGTACTTTCCTGTGAGTGCTTGAGTAATCAAAAAGATATCAGACTTTCTGACACCTAGCTCATGATTGTGATTCTGTGTATAACTTATTCTTATTCTGTAGTTCGTCATGATCCTATCTGTCCTAGAGTAAAATTGATCCATCTTGATTGAGACTTGTGCCATGTGTGGTGAGGATTTATTGCATATATTCCATGTTTTGCATCATAGTCTAGAACTTGCCCTGCATGTTATTGAAGCGAAATAAAAGTGTTACTCTGTTTAGAAGATGATTATAGGCTTTCTTTGATATGTCTTGTAAAATTTAGCCTTTTCAGAAATTGTACCACTAGTTAGCCCTTTGAGCCTGTAGCCTTTCATTTGTTAGCCGTATTTTTGCCTTGATCCTTTTTGTTTAATCCCTGGTTTTTGCACCCTGCTTCCTTGAGCACTGTAGCATAGACTGTGATATTAATTGATAAATCTGAAGAAAAGGGATGGTCAAGTGAAAAAATGGTGACCAATGATAGCTGCAAAGTGATGGAAAGGCCCTCTTAGAAAGAAGGTGAAAAAAAAAATAGGAGAAAAAGTGCTTGACAAAAAAATAAAAAAAATTGAAGCGTTCTTGATATGATGAGAATTACTAGTGAAAATAATTGATGAAGAGAGGGCTGAAAAATAAAATAAGGTGGAGAAAATAGTGGGTGATGAAGTCTAAAATTGCAAAGTACTTAGGGAAGTGTAAGTCACTATTATATAGTTTTCCTACCCGTCCCCTAGCCAACATTACAACCCGTTAAAGTCCTATTTGATTCTATTCGAAGAACACTTAATTAGTGGAGATGTACATAATGGGCAAGCCTATGGTTCTTAGTGCATACACATGAATTTCTTTGTGAGTGTAAGAGTGTGCTTTGATGCTAAGTCCTTAATGTACATTCAATTCTTTGATTTGAGTGTGTGGGCTATTTCTTCTTGTGAGGGCACTTGTTTCACGACAGATAGGTGATGTTATTAGCTTCTTTGACAGAATAGGGGAGCGAGCTTAAATTTGATGAGTTAGAGTCCATCTTTGAGATTAGGAGGTTAGAAGTTTGTTATTTATTTGTTGACTTGTATATCTTGCATGATGATCAAGAAGTGTATATTTGATGAGTTGTTTACAATAGGCCCTAATTGTTGGTATCACCCAAAATGGTGGTGTTCCTAGGCTTGATTTATTGAGAGTGGATTTAGTGCTTACTCGAGGACGAGCAAGAGTTTAAGTGTGGGGTGTTGATGTTCGGCCAAAATTGCTTATATTTAGCCATTGTTGTCTCACATTTTAGTACTTTTAATTATCTTTTGAGTATTAATTATAGTGATTTGTACTAATATTATATTTTTATAATGTAGGAATAAAGCGGTGTGAAGATGAAAAGATTTGGAAAGAAAATTAAATAAAACGTGGAAGAAAAAGAAAGGAAAAAGAAAAGGAGACAAGTGGGAGACATAATGATTGCCTAATGTTGAAAAAAAAATAAAAAGTAATATATGGAAAGCAAAGAGATATGGTAGAATTGAAACAAATTTGAGAATGAAAAGATGCGGCTTCAGTGACGTGTGCAACAGTTCGGCGACGCACAGTGCAATTTCCGGATCTCACTTCTTCCTATTTCATTTTGGACTCAGTTATTTTATTTGGGTTTTTTTCTATATCTATAAATATTTCATAAGCCACAATTTTTAGACATCTTTGGCATAAAACACAAGTTTAGAGGCTAGGGTTCCTGCCATATTCTCTTTCTTTTATTCAATCCTTGTTTATGGGAATTTCTTAGTGACAATTAAGATTGATACTCTTGTTATGCTTATTTATTCATCGACATTATTTTTAATCAAGTAAGTTCTTGTTATTTTAATTATTCTCATTTTTCAACGTTCTCAAGGGAGTAGCTAACCCTAGGACTTACCCATTTACTTTGTTTGAAACTCGGAAGAGGAAGAACGGGGTTGGGATAGAATAATTAACATGAATTTGGGGCGTTAACCCTCATCTAATGGAAATTGACCTAGGAATAGGCGATACCACTTGTAGCCATATTCGGGTGTTCTTAATGCTTCTAATTGCTTGAGGGGTCTTCAATTGGGTAGTCTAGTTAATCTTCGGGAGAAGTTAGTTTAGAGTCATTATCCGAGGCTAATTAACATAAACTTGCTATTATTTATAATTCGTGAAATAGATTGGATCGTTACTTGAGAAATAGATTCCTTAATTCCTTACTTGTGGCCATTGATCAATTTACTTGCTTTTTAGATTATAGTTTATATTTCCGTATTTTATCAAAACCTTATCAAAAACCACCATTGATGCGTTCGGTCTAGCTATTGTTAGTGATAATTCCTAATCTGCTTAAATTGCCTACATATTGTTCTCTGTGGGATTCGACCCCAACCTTGTTGGGTTACTATATTTGACAATGTCCGCGTTATACCATTAATAGGTGTAATTTGAGCGTATCAAGTACCCAAAAGAAAGCAAGCCGGTGAGTAGTGGCACGTGCTAACACCGCCGGATCCGGAGAGTCCTATCGGGGTTGCTCCTCGATAAATCGTCGAGTCCGCAAAGCACGAAATGCACGTCCCGTGCAATGGGACGTAAACGACGGATAAGTACCGAGTATGCAAGGCAAAATGAGGTAACAACTATATATATAATTAAGATAAAATGTGACATTAATATAGGTATATAATATATATATACATCCGGTATATATAATGACACATATATATGCAATGTATATATATATGATAAAATATTTATATATATATATATATATATATATATATATATATATATATATATATACTAGGTAGTATCCATGCCGTACCGCAAGGCTCGGTGTCATATATGTAAAATCTCGCCCGGCCATTAAGGCTCGGTGTTATCATCATTAGCCCGCGTCCGGGCCTCCCGCGTCCGGGCAATATCATAACATGTACCGCAAAGGCGTGCGCATCTACGCGCCAGCCCGGCCCACTATAGCGCGGCATGGTGTAGTAAAATAGTGCAATACATTTATATATACGTATATACCATTATTGACCGAATCGAAAAAAAAGGACCGCGCAGTTCCGCTTTCCTTCCGCATCTGGGAAGGAAAGAGTTCGAGGGCTTCACTTTCTTCCGCGATGCGGAAGGAAAGCGGAATGTCCTGAGCTTTCGCGCAGTAACTCGTTTTCCTTCCGCAAACAACGTTCGAGGCTAGTTTTGAGTGAGAAATCAAGGATCTGATTCTTGGCCTTTCGGGGTGACATAAGGTCGTTAACCCCCGAATAGTTTATGAATTTCATATCGAGTCCAAAGGATTAATCGATGACGATGAGTGAAATAATGTCTTAAAACCAATCAACGACAAAACCTTAAGATTGAAAATACAAAACATAAGAATGAAATGGAATTTGTTATGGAACGCTCATGTTTATGTATTAATTGGATTCGTGCCAAAGGGAGGAGGAAAACAAAAACCTTACATACCTTATCCGTCGAGCCACCACTTAAAGAATTCCTTATATCGAGGCTTGCCCTTCACCCGAGCCTATATATATATATCGAGAAATATATCATCAACCATATTTTCATCGCCTTTCCATCAACTCATAAGTACTAATTATGGAAGACTAAATTTAGGTTACGAAAATTTGGGCAAAGACTCCCCTATATCGTCGACTTCCTCCAAATGCTAAAACAACTTCCAAACAATACCAACAACATTAACAACAACATCCTCAACACTCTACAAGACAATTATATATTTTTCTATACACATTTCTCTTCAAACTTCATCCATAAGCCAACAACCTCAACACAACAAACTATGACTTTTATTCTTACAACTATTCCTTGATCAAGGTTAATAAAGGAAGAAATTCAAGGATTCATACCTTATATTTACTAAAGTGGCAAGATCTTCAATAATCACTTGTTCCCAAGCTAACTCTAACACAAAACGATATGATAATCGCGACTACAAGTTGTCCGGTCTTCGATTAGTACTCCGGAGCTTGAATTTTGCTCAAGATCCTTACTTTTATGTAGTATTTGAGAGCTCTTTTTGGAGCTGAATTTTCTGGAAATTTTCAGAAGTTTTGGATGAAAAAAATGGGGTTTTAACCCTTTATATAGGGGCTGAGGCGGCATCACTGTAGCTACGATCGTAGCGGCACCGCAGCGCCTCGTGTCCGTATGCCTTCATCGGCCGTTTGTAACGTCTATAATTCTCTACTCTGATATCCTATCGACGAGCGGTTTGTGGCATTATAACCTAGACTTGACGAGCTTCATTTTAGGATTTTGAAACACCTTAAAACTTCTAATACACATGGAGATATGCCCCTCCAAAGTTGACTCAAAATCCTGTTTCCAATTTTTCGACAAACTTAATTTCCTTGATTTGCTTGGTCCCCGAGTCTTCCATAGATTATTATATGAACTCAAACCCTCGTAACCATGAGATGAATGCGCCCCGTCTAGACTTAACCAACTACTGCCCAATAGATTTCACGTACACGACTACGAGGTGTAACATCCTCCCCCCCTTTTTAAAACATTCGTCCTCGAATGTCGGAGTACCCGAGGGTTAATAATGTTTCCACGGGACGTTAATAAAGTATCTCTCGTACATGTCACAAGTCCTAATCACAAGTCCTACATGATACTGTAATTAATGACACGCAGCCATACAATGATTAAAATAATATTCCTCATCTTATTGACTCTTAAGGGGGGGATTTAAATATAATTCTTACCTTGTAAGTGATTTGCGGATGTAGCCGAACCTTGCAAGAATTATTTCGGAGTAGTATCCTCTGTGACGGGGAATAAATGGGGATACTTGGACTTCATTTCTGCTTCGGCTTCCCATGTCATCTCTTCCCTATCTTTACTCCTCCATAGAACCTTCACTGAAGCCACATCTTTGTTTGGACCGCGAACTTGTCTATCGAGAATAGCAATTGGTTCTTCTTCATATGTCGATTTTTACGTGACTTGTATATCGTCACAAAAATGTACGATTCGGGATGGGTCTCCTATACACTTCCAAGCATGGACACATGAAAAACTGGATGAACCGCTTGTAATTCTGTTGGTAGCTCCAATTCATAAGCCACCCGTCCTATATTTCGGATGATCTTATAAGGTCCGATATATCGGGGACTAAGTTTCCCTTTCTTACCAAACCGCATCACGCCTTTCATTGGTGATATCTTCAGAAACACCCAATCACCTACTTGAAATTCTAATTCTCGTCGTCGTACATCTGCATAGGATTTCTGACGACTCTGAGCTGTACGCAATCGTTCCCGAATAAGCTTTACCTTTTCAATAGCCTGATGAACAAGGTCTGGCCCAAATAAGTTTGCTTCTCCGACTTCAAACCAACCGGCGTGGGACCTACACTTCGCCATATAGAGCTTCATACGGAGCCATTTTGATACCGGCATGATAACTATTGTTATAAGCAAACTCTATCAAAGGCAAATGATCATCCCAACTTCCTTGGAAATCCAAGACACAAGCTCGTAACATATCTTCTTCTGAATAGTCCGCTTGCCGTCGTTCGATCGCGGGATGGAAAGTCGTACTAAGATTTACTCGAGTACCAAGACTTTCCCGAAAAGATTTAACTTTGCCGTAACCGTGCGCCTCTGTTCGAAATAATTGACAATGGGGAATGCCATGAAGGCGCACAATCTCCTTAAGATATAGCTTAGCATAGTCTTCTTGATATAGGTGGTTCTTACTGGCAAGAAATGAGCTGATTTAGTTAACCTATCAACAATCACCCAAATAGAATCGAATTTGCGACGAGAACGGGGCAATCCCGTGACAAAATCCATATTAATCACTTCCCACTTCCATGCTGGGATCTCTATTTCTTGTAATAAGCCACTGGGTTTCTGATGTTCGATCTTTACCTGTTGGCAAGTGGGACATTGAGCTACAAAGTTAGCAATATCTTTCTTCATCATTCCAAAGGTAAAAGCCTTTGAGGTCATGGTACATCTTGGTGGATCCTGGATGAATTGAATACCGAGAATAATGAAATTCTGACATTATCCTATCCCGAAGCCCGATTATATTTGGAACGCACAACCGACCTCAATATTTGAGAAACCCATCCGAATCAGATTCAAGGACGAGATCCGATTTTCCTGCACTCCCTCCTTAATATTAACGAAAACTGGATCGTCATACTGTTGAGTCTTTACATCCGAGGCAAGAGTCGATTGGGATATATTCTGTAAAGCGATTCCAGTGTCTTCCGAATCTACTAGGCGAACTCCCAAATTTGCTAAGCGATGAAGTTCTCTAGTTATTTCCAATTTTTCGGCTGGCACATGCAATAGACTTCCCATCGATTTGCCACTTAAGGCATCGGCTACAACATTGGCTTTGCCGGGGTGATATAAGATCTCGGCATCATAATCCTTTAGCAATTCGAGCCATCTTCGTTGCCTCAAATTCAGTTCCTTTTGCCTAAATATATACTGAAGGCTTTTATGGTCCGTATAGATGTCGACATGAACTCCATATAAGTAATGTCGCCATATCTTTAGCGTGAATCACGCCACCTCTAAATCATGGGTTGGATAATTTTGCTCATGTTTCCATAACTGTCGAGAGGCATAAGCAATCACCTTACCATTTTGCATCAACACACATCCCCAGCCGGTGCATGACGCATCACAATATACGGTAACCCTCCTTCTCGGAAGGGTGAGGACAGAGCAAATATCAACTTATCTTTCAATTCCGGAAACTCCGCTCGCGGAAGCTTCGACCATTGAAACTTGGCCTTCTATGAGTTAATTTTTTGTAAGAGGAGCTATAGAAGAAAATCCCTCTACAAATCTTCGATAATATCCAGCAAGACCCAAGAAACTTCGGACTTCCGAAGCGGTTGTTGGTCGGGGCCAATTCTTAACGGCTTCAATCTTCCGATCAACTTTAATACCTTCGTCGGACACAATATGGCCTAGAAAAGCCACTGAAGTTAGCCAAAATTCACATTTGGAAAATTTGGCATACAGCCTTTGATCTCGCAATGTTTGCAATACCTTTCGGAGGTGATCAAAGATGTTCTCTCCGAACGAGAATATACCAAGATATCGTCAATGAATACAATAACGAAAATATCCAAGAAGGGTCGGAATACGGTATTCATTAGCGCCATAAATGCAGCAGGAGCATTCGTCAATCCGAAGGACATAACTAAAAATTCAAAATGCCCATATCTCGTTCGAAAAGCTGTCTTCGGAATGTCTTCCCCTTTTACACGTAGCTGATGATACCCTGACCTTAAGTCAATCTTCGAGAAGCATTTAGCACCAAATGTGCCGGTCAAACAAATCATCAATTCTAGGCAATGGATATTTGTTCTTGATAGTCACCTTATTCAGCTCACGTAGTCAATACACATTCTTAGTGAGCCATCTTTCTTGCGCACAAATAATACCGGTGGTCCCCACGGAGAAGTACTGGGCCTAATAAAGCCCTTGTCTAACAAGTCCTGCAATTGCACCTTCAATTCGCGCAACTCGGCGGGGGACATACGATAAGGGGGAATAGAGATGGGTTGAGTGTCCGGATACACATCAATCGCAAATTCAATTTCCCTTTCGGGAGGGAGGCCTGGTAATTCATCGGGGAATACATCCTGAAATTCATTAACTACAGGAACGGATTGCAAAGTTGGCGGTTCAGCTTCAGTGCTCCTAACTCGAACCAAATGATAAATATACCCTTTAGAAATCATTTTTCGCGCCTTAAGGTAGGAAATAAATCTACCCCTTGGTGCTGGGGTATTGCCCATCCATTTAAGAATGTGTTCACCCTAAACCGAAATTTCAGCTTTGGACCAACATTCCACATTGGCATAGCAAGAGGCTAGCCAATCCATTCCCATGATAGAGTCAAAGTCCACCATTTCTAACTCCACTAGATCAGCAACCGTTTCACGGCCACATATCATAACCACACACTTACGATAAATTCGTCTTGCAATAACAGGTTCCCCGACCGGAGTAGAAACTAAGAAAGGCTTGGACAAAGATTCGGGCTTTATACCGAATTTATCAGCAATATAAGGTGTGATATAAGATAGCGTGGAACCCGGATCGATCAATGCATAGACGTCGTAAGAACAAATGGATACAATACCTGTCACAACATCTGGAGACGACTCAAGATCCTGCCGTCCTGCAAGTGCATAAATACGATTCTGGTTGCCGCCGGGAGCAGATGCTTGACCTCTCCCCTACCTCTACCTGCAGGGGCTAAAGAAGAACCTTGTCCAGGAGGGCGAATAGAAGATGAAGAACCTGCGATTGAACCTGTTGGCTGAGCCGGGCCTCCTCTACCACGAGACGGACAGTTTCCCATAACATGACCAGGCTGCCCACAAGAGTAACACACCCCCATTCCTTGGCGGCACTGGCCAGAGTGGCCTTTACCGCACTGGTCACAACGGGGCAATGGAGGCCTGGCCTGGCTAGATTCTCCTCGGTAAGAAGGAACTGACGCTTTCGAGTCTCGACTTGGTCCAGAATAAGTGGGTCTATCATGACGCTGCCTCTGGAACCTGGAAGGTGCACTAGTCGCTGAAGGATCGGATCTTCTATAAGAATGGGGCCTATAATCTTCCTGATAAGCACCTGAATAACCTGCGGATCTGGCCCGCTTTATGACCGCCCCTCTCTCGATTCTTGCTCGGTCCGCCGTCGGCGTTCAAGGTCCTTCAAATTTTGGGCATACGCCCGAATACGAGCAATATCCATACCACCGTAATGAAGCCGTCATACAATCCTTAATCAAGTGAGGCCCAAGTCCCGTCACAAAGCGATGTACTCTGTCTTCCATTTCAGCTACCATCGCCGGGGCGTATCTGGCCAAGGAATTAAACTTCAAACTATATTCCCGAACGCTCATATTATTCTGGCGAAGTAATAGAAATTCATCAGCTCTAGCTCTACGAACTTCAGCTGGCAAATAATGATCCAGAAAGGCTCTGGTAAATTCCGACCACACTGCTGGAGGTGCGTTCGGCCCTCTCGATTGTTGCCAAGACTCATACCATATCGCAGCCACGTCCCACAGTCTATGAGAAGCTAACTCCACTGATTCTGTGTCAGAAGCATGCATTACCCTCAAAGCGCGGCCCATTCGATCTATAAAATTCTGAGGGTCATCCTTCGGGTTTGTCCCCGTGAACACCGGAGGGTCCAAGGTATAAAAATCACGTACACGGGAACTAACAGCCCTATCCGGAATGCCTGCCTGCCGCTGAGTCTGAGCAGCCACCAATCTAGTCAATAACTGGACTGCATCTCGCAAGTCCTGGTCTGTAGCAGCAGGGTGAGGAGCTGGAGGCTGAGGAGCCGGAGGGTCTGGAGCCCTCTCTTGCCCTCCTGCACCTGATGGGGTAGAGGTAGCATGCATAGGAGTAGTGCTCTGAGCCTCGCTATGCCCTAACTCAGGTGGCGGTACTCTGCTCGGGCCTTCCCCAGCAGTGCCCAGTATTCTGCTGACTTTCTTCTTTCTCGGAGGCATTGCTGAAAATTAAACACGGAAAGATTAGATAGTTGCATTCTTAACTTGGCTCTATTGCACGATCTAGATCATGAAGAAAAGTATCTTCCTAAATGTCCTGTAGCCTCTTGGCTATAGATATGGTGCACGACATATCGATAACCAGGACTCTACTGGGCACGGCTCATGGACATCCCTAGGACTGAATGCTACGATACCAATTTGTCACACCCCCGATGAGGAGAGTATGACAAAGCTCCGACCCGTAGGCCGATGTCACCTGACTTAACCGTTACTTGGACTTCACGTGCCGAACTCAAAGAATATTTGCTCGCGGAAAGGAAAGGCCACATAGAAAAATACTTAATAATTCAACACACACATGTACGTAAGTGACCGGCAAGGTCGCTACACATAAAGCATTTCATAAAGCCGACGAGGCTATCAGAAACATATCAAGAAGCCAAAACAAGGCCGACAAGGCCACACATAATAATTACATATCCCACAATGTCCATGAGCCTCTAAGAGCATACTTATATACATATATTAAACTAACAGAAAGTACCCAAAAGAAAGCAAGCCCGGAGTAGTGGCACTTGCTAACACCGCTGGATCTGGAGAGTCCTACTGGGGTTGCTCCTCGATAAATGCGTCGAGTACGCAAAAGACGAAATGCAGCGTCCCGTGCAATGGGACGTCAGTACGGATAAAAGTACTGAGTATGTAAGGCAAGAGGTAACAACATAATTAAGATAAAATATGACATTAATATAGGCAAAAGAAAACTGAACATCTGGAAATGACACAAAATGCAATGCATGATAAAATCATTTGTATGCTCATATATATGTATATATATATATATATATATATATATAATATATATATATATATGTACTAGGTATATATCCATGCCGGCCGTAAGGCTCGGTGTCATATATAAAATCTGCCCGGCCATTAAGGCTCGGTGTTATCATCATTAGCCCGCGTCGTGCCTCCCGCGGGGCAATATCATAACATGCCCACCACAGGTGGTGTGCGCATCTACGCGCCATGCCCGGCCGACTATAGCGCGGCACGGTGTAGTAAAATAGTGCAATACATTTATATATACGTATATACCATTATTGGACTGAACTGAAAAAAAGGGACTGCGCAGAGTTCCGCTTTCCTTCCGCGATGCGGAAGGAAAGCGCAAGGTTCTGAGGGCTTCCGCTTTTCTTCCGCGATGCGGAAGGAAAGCGGAATGTCCTGGAGCTTTCTGCGCAGAACTCTGTTTTCCTTCCGCAGCAACGTTCTGAGGCTAGTTTTGAGTGAGAAATCAAGGATCTGATTCTTGGCCTTTCGGGGTGACATAAGGTCGTTAACCCCCGAATAGTTTATGAATTTCATATCGAGTCCAAAGGATTAATCGATGACGATGAGTGAAATAATGTCTTAAAACCAATCAACGACAAAACCTTAAGATTGAAAATACAAAACATAAGAATGAAATGGAATTTGTTATGGAACGCTCATGTTTATGTATTAATTGGATTCGTGCCAAAGGGAGGAGGAAAACGAAAACCTTACATACCTTATCCGTCGAGCCACCACTTAAAGAATTCCTTATATCGAGGCTTGCCCTTCACCCGAGCCTATATATATATATCGAGAAATATATCATCAACCATATTTTCATCGCCTTTCCATCAACTCATAAGTACTAATTATGGAAGACTAAATTTAGGTTACGAAAATTTGGCGCAAAGCACCTCCCTATATCGTCGACTTCCTCCAAATGCTAAAACAACTTCCAAACAATACCAACAACATTAACAACAACATCCTCAACACTCTACAAGACAATTATATATTTTTCATACACATTTCTCTTCAAACTTCATCCATAAGCCAACAACCTCAACACAACAAACTATGACTTTTATTCTCACAACTATTCCTTGATCAAGGTTAATAAAGAAAGAAATTCAAGGATTCATACCTTATATTTACTAAAGTGACAAGATTTTCAATAATCACTTGTTCCCAAGCTAACTCTAACACAAAACGATATGATAATCGCGACTACAAGTTGTCCGGTCTTCGATTAGTACTCCGGAGCTTGAATTTTACTCAAGATCCTCACTTTTATGTAGTATTTGAGAGCTCTTTTTGGAGCTGAATTTTCTGGAAATTTTCAGAAGTTTTGGATGAAAAAAATGGGGTTTTAACCCTTTATATAGGGGCTGAGGCGGCATCACTTGTGATGCCGTAGCGACCGTAGCGCATCGTAGCAGTCTTGTTTCTCGCTTCATCGGCTCAGTTTGTAACGTCTATAATTCTCTACTCCGATATCCTATTGACGAGCGGTTCGTGGCATTATAACCTAGACTTGACGAGCTTCATTTTAGGATTTTGAAACACCTTAAAACTTCTAATACACATGGAGATATGCCCCTCCAAAGTTGACTCAAAATCCGTTTCAAATTTTTCGACAAACTTAATTTCCTTGATTTGCTTGGTCCCCGAGTCTTCCATAGATTATTATATGAACTCAAACCCTCGTAACCATGAGATGAATGAGCCACGTCTAGACTTAACCAACTACTGCCCAATAGATTTCACGTACACGACTACGAGGTGTAACACAGAGGGTGTAGCGGCTGCGGGTTATCCTGGGGTTCCAAAAAAAAAATGTTATACATAGAATAATATTCGTATAATTAATTACACCTTTTATAATAGATTAGATATAACTCGTTTAATTTAATTATACACTGTATCTAAATTTTTATATACCTCTTATAATTTTATTACACGTTATATACTAAATTTTATTATGTATATTGTACGTGTGGATGATTACTGTGTTTCTCACCCTTCCTGCATCAAATTGATATAGCCTTGCGTAAATCCTGCATAACTCGAAGCCAGCAAGAAGAAAATATGGAGATGAATTGAGAGATGAGGATGTATTAGTTGAAGAGAGAGAAATGAGAAATATAAGTATTAATCGGTTAAATAAAAAAGATTAACAATCATAAAGGACTTGCCTTTTACCAAAGAGAGAGAATAAATGATAATAATGATTTAATTGAATCCCTACTTTTAAGGGATAATTTTTCCGTATAATATTTTTACAATGTGTTCTTTTTGAAGAATTTTAGAAGCTATGCTAATTATGTGCTTAAAATTAATACCGTGACTAATGGTGTAATTTTCTCTAAAGAAAAGGAATGGACTGGCCCACTTGATTTTGGGCTCAAAGAAGAGGAGATAAAAGAGAGTGGATAAGATGAATTGTTCTCTTCAGCTGGCCCAACTAGAGGTCCAAGAACAAACTTGGAGAATTTGAGCCTGGCTCGTCCTGCCATATTCAAAACTTCAGACGTACGCGATTGAAGTTGTTTACCTTTAGCAACTCAAACTTTAGATATGTGCGACTGAACTTTTGTCTTTTAGTTTCCACTTATTCAATATTACCTCTGACATTTTCTTAATTAAAATAAAACGCCAAACTTCTAACCTCTAGCACTTTCACAAGTTCATCAAAATTGTACCTTTAGATTCTACAAAAATTACCACCATGTGTTTGAACTAGCTTCCTACAATTTCTACTAACCTTGGAAAAACTTTGTGCATTCTAGTATTTTTTACTTCTTATTTTAGTCATGCAAAGCAACTAACTGCTTGATCATAAGTTGAGCTTAAATGGAATATATAGTTATAATTCACATACGATCTCAACTTGTTTATTTGAAGCGTAGTAGTAATAACTAACTACCCGGTCATGATGATCAAATCTACTTCAGGAACACGAGGTGAAATAATGTTTTATAATTTTTACTTCGGTTTCATGGCAGTGGAATATCATCATTTGGGATAAAAAGAACTGTGAGATAAGTTGGCAATCGAAGCAGAATTGCCTTCTTTAAGCGAGTACTTCTTCCAGGGGTCATGAAGTTCCATGATTTTCTCATGTACAAATGGCGGATTAGTAGGTGGCGGCAACTCTTCTTCTTTCTCGACAAACATCTGTAATACCTTAGACATGGATGGCCGTAACGTTGGGATCTTTTGAGTGCACAAAAGACCAACATGTAGAACTCTCGCGGCCTCATTTTTCACATTGGTGATCTGGTAGTTATGCAACATGAGATTCGGATCAAACAGTTCCTCCATTATCCTGTGTTGAAAGTGCTCCCACACCTGCTAATTTCATCCAATATAGTTAAGATCAATGAGTCTTGAAATTTTGAAAATTTTTGTTCAAGAAAATAGTGATTGATCAGATATTACAATGGAAACTAAGCTGACTGTATATTCGGCGTTTTTGCTATTGTTATTTTGTCTTCCAGTAACAATCTCTAGTAGAAGAACTCCAAAGCTGTAAACGTACATGTGCTTTTCTGTTAATTGGCCATGTGCTAAGTATTCTGGAGCCATATATCCTCTACATAAAAAGGGTAAATCATCCATTATTGGATTATATTAGTCTTTCCGTTTTTGTGTACTTTTATGCGGCAAATTAGAAGAGGAAACGAAGAAATACTAACAAGGTGCCAGCGAGGGCAGTGATGCCTATATGACTCTCGTCTTCTTGGAATGACCTGGCCAACCCGAAATCAGCAATCTTTGCTCGGAGCCTCGCGTCCAACAGGATATTGCTTGCTTTTTTTGTCTCTGTGAATTATTCGAGTCTTTGTGTTCTTGTGGAGGTATACCAAACCTTCTGCAGTCCCTATAATTATCTCCAATCTTTTCTCCCAGTTTAGAGCTTTACCTTTGACAGGGTCTGTCAAATTTTAAGGTTAGAATCAAGATATGTGACAAAGTCATTGTGGTGATTAATGGTTATGTGAAAACACATCATTTATAGCTTGTTTAGCGAAACTCTACTTATTTTGAAAAGTACTTTTGAAGCAAGCCCTACACTTCGTGCTTGTAATTATCCCCGTTAATTATTTTTATTATTAATAGAAGGTTGCTAGACCCACTGTCTGGTGGTATAAATTCGCCAAAAAAAAATTGTTGTGTTTGACTAATGAATTTGAAAATCACTTTTGCCAAAATTAGAGCAACAATTTGTTCTTGGCCAACATGTTCCAAAAGTGCTTCCGGAGGAAAACTACTTTTTCAGCTTTTGCTACTACTCGAAAGCACTTAAATTTTGCCTAAAAGCTAGGCTATACACCTCAACTCTAAAAAATAAGCACCTTTGGCTTCCCAGAAGTTTGGCCAAACAGACTATTAGTATAATGCAAAGTCAGTTACTTACCGAAAATGAAGCGATCGAGACTCTGGTTAGGGAGGAACTCATATACAAGAAGGCTATCCGGTCCTGTGTAGTTGCATCCCAATAATCGTACCAAATTCTTGTGCTCGACGCTACTGATTATGTTAACCTCGTTATAAAAATCTGCAGCTCTGTGTTTGTTGTTGGAGAATAGCCTTTTGACAGCGATTTCTCTCCCATCTGCCAAAACACCCTGCAGCAAATCTCGCCTTGGACTTAGTTTAACGTGAACACTTGTAGTATTGCATTACTATATGGACAATCGACGAACCAACGTATGAATTATACTACATTCAGCCATTATGTACCTTATAAACCGTGCCAAATCCACCTTGCCCGAGCTTGTCGGCCTCATTAAATGACCCTGTGGCTTTGTCAAGTGTCGAATACTTGAAGTTCAAGATGTTGTAATGAAGGATCTTCACTAATTTCTCTGCGTCATTTGAACCTGAAAAGCTCAAATATTTCAAGAAAAGCACGAGTGGACGATCATAATGCCTCGAGTTAATTATTTAAAATTGTTTTCAGTACAGTTGTGTGCAGAGGATCGCGCGCAGTGTGCTCAGCTAAAACGTTGGTATTTTATGTTTTTACTGAACCGGTTTTAGCATAAAGAGCCAACTATATATTCATCATTGATATCCTAATGAATTTTATCACTAATTTTGGCACAAAAGGATTTATGAGTTGATTTCTCGGACGGTCACTCAACTAACGGTAATTATCTCAGCAAGTTAAAGTCACGTTTCTGCAACATGCAAGTCATTAACTAAATGCAATTCCTTGGACTTAGATGTTGCAGAAAAGTGATTATTATTAGTTGAGTGACCATAGGAGTAATCAACTCAAGGATTTACCTTTCCTCTTCTTCTGGATTTGTTTGTTATTCCAGACATAAATACCAATGACAGCACCTCCTCCCAAAATGACCGCGGAACTAACAACAACAGTGACAATGACTACAACTTTTCCTGCAATATGATCATTTGCAAGTAAAAACAACCATTTATCATCAGAATTACTTTTTCAGTCGATAAATAACAGGCAAACCAGGACGACAAAAGAGCAAAGATTACCTCCTGATGACGGGCCTCCACTGGTAGAAATAGCATTGAGAAAAGTTGTATCGGAATACCTCATGAAGCATCCGGTGTACAGGGCTCTACCTTCTGACCAAGGTAAGCATCCCAACATGAAGGCGGATGCATTTTGTAAACACGCTGCGTAGGAATTCACGCTCAATGTCTTCCAGCAATTAGCGAGAATGTAAGTTGTCTCATTGGAAGGACCGGGCATTGACACTTGATCATGCGCATAGCCGTTATTACTCGGTGCATTTGAAATTGCTTGCTGAACGGCTCGCCTAGCAGTCTGTTGGAACAGCGAACCCTTTGTCATCCTGTTTCCGCATACACACCTATCCTCTGGACCTAAATACTGGTTATAGAACGTGTAATTCCCCACTCGCATAAAGCAGCCATTAAGATAAATTTGCCCTCCGTTAGAAGGGAAGCACTGGGGCAGAACAGCTCGTGCTTCAGCGTAGCATAAGATGCAGTCAGGTAAAGAAAGATCACCATAGCATTGGCCAAGTCCATAGTTAGTATCTGGTCCAGTGCCAGTAAATGCTACTCCATACCCTGTTGTTCTCATTTGTTGACTTACATATTCCATTGTAGCAACAAAATTTGTGACGGAAACTGTTGTTGCATTTCCGCATATGAGCTGGACTGTCTGTGATCTTGGTTGAGCTACTGATGCATCTGGTAGAAGTAGGATCAGCACAATAACAAAGTGACTACATAAAATTGTAGGGGTTGCTCTCTCCATTTTGCTAGAGCTGTACAACATAGAAAACAATGTGAGACGACTAATTGAAGTACTGTCAGAATGAGATAAAGTAGAAAGATCACATGAGTAAAACTCAGAAAGATATTAATTTGAGAATTATGAATACAGCTTTCCAATTGAAAAAACATTTACACGAAGAGAAACAAGCAGCAAAGACAATTCATAAGGTTAGAGGTGTTTGAATGTAGGCAGCTATAGCAAAAGAGGAAGAGGCTTAGACTTCATTTGTTTGCACTTAATGACGATTTGAATTTTAGTTGTTTAGATTTCAGTCATTAAGTGCATGTTTCAAGGTCTAAATCTTAATAACTTGGATAACAATTATTAAGTGCTTTATTTTTTATTTTACCACCGCTTCACGTGTCTGAAAAAAATTGAATGATTAAAATTTACAACAAAATTTTTATATTATTAGAATGTTATCCATTCAAGAATTCTGAAAAGATGACATTTCTCCACAATTCAATCCACTTTAACGACTAATCATTCTCATAGTTGTTGTCCACCGTTATTAATTGTCACCACCCACAATCACCATCCTTAGCCACAACCATCGTCCCCCTTAATTACTACAATCAACCGTCATCTACCATTAGTCATCATTTACAATCCTCATCACCAACTGCCATTACCACACGAATAACCATCAATCACTGCCGACGATCACCGCCATCAACCACCACTATATATCACCAATCACCGCTATCAGTCACCCCCATTAGCTAGCATTACCATCCATCACAATTAACAATAGCCACCACCAACTTGATTTTGATATGCTCTACTTGGGACGATGGTCTATCAGAAACAACTTCTCTACCTTTACAAGGTAGGGGTAAGGCTACGTATACACCATCTTTCCCAAACCCACTTGTGGATTATACTAGATATGTTGTTATTGTTGGTGTACTGCCAACTACCACCATCAACCGCCACCATTGTTAACCACTTTGCCTGCCACTACCATCACTAGCTACCATCGTGAGTCATCATCACCATCAACCACAGAGGCGGATCTAGGATTTGAAGGTGCCGGGTGCCATAATTTTCATCAATGTACATCTTGTTAGGAACGTGTTGGGTCGGGTCCATCTCTTTTTAGTTTATTCGGGTCAACTTAATAGGCATTTTTTATTCGTAAATATGAAAATTATATCTCAAAAATCAAGAAACGAACATAATTAACATCTTAAACAAGGAATCACACCCATTAACAACAAGGTAAAATCAACATTTTCACCACGGGACTTGCATCTTTTATGTATATTAAAAAATAAACTTGCACAAGTAAAATAACATCTTCAATAAGGGAATTACACCAATCAAAATTAAAGAGAAGAGAATAGAAGATGGGAAAAATAATGTACTGTTTATTGATTGTGTATGGCACCGTATATAAAGAATTATACAACCCCTATATCTTCTAAGATAAACATAAAAAAAAAAAGATAATAACTATCAACAGAGCCTAAATAGGAGGAGTAAGTTACAGCAGACTCCTAAATATTAGTAACCACAAAATAGAACTCTACATCCATTAGGTCACTTAAGTCATCATCCGTTATTACGTCCCCCGCAAGTTGGTGGTGTTAACAACACCCAACTTGGAGAAATGCTTGACAAAAGAGGCTCTTGGAAGTGGTTTGGTTAGTATATCTGCCACTTGGTCAGCCGAGTGAAGGTGTTGAACTTTGATGTCCTTGCTTTGAACTTGTTCACAAACAAAGTGAAAATCAATAGCAATATGCTTCATCCGACTATGGAATACCGGGTTGGCGCAAATGTAGGTGGTGCTGACATTGTCACAAAAGATCCGAGGAGTGGATGAAATACTGAATCGAAGCTCATGGAGTAAACTGGTTAGCCAATTAGTCTCAGAAACAGTAGCTGCAACAGCCCGATATTCTGCTTCTGTGGAGGAACGGGAGACAGATCTTTGCTTTTTAGAGGACCATGATATCGGAGAGCTGCCAAGGTAAACAACATAACCTGTGGTAGAGGTTCGATCAAGAGGATCTCCTGCCCAATCAGAATCTGAGTAGGCTAGAAGACGGTGATGATGTTCTTTGGCAATTTGGAGGCCAAACGAGGAAGTCTGGTGAAGATACCGAATGAGACGCTTCATGGCTGTCCAATGAGATATTAAGGGCTGGTGCATGGACTGCGACAGTTTGCTTACAGCAAATGCTATGTCCGGACGTGTAAAGGAAAGGTAATGAAGTTTACCAATCAGTCGCCTATAAAGAGAGCCATCAACTAAAGAATCTTCAGCAGACTCCGAGAAAGCAACAGTAGAAGCCATTGGCGTTGGAACACCCTTGCAATTGTGCATATTAACTTCCTGCAACAGATCTGTAATGTATTTATTTTGAGACAACCAAAGACCATCAGGATAAGAAAAGACTTCAACACCAAGGAAATAATGAAGTGGACCAAGATCCTTCAGTGAGAACCGGGTTGCAAGAGTATCAATAATGTTCTGAACACCACGAATCTGATTGCCCGTAACAATTATGTCATCAACGTAAACTAGGACATAAATAGTAAACTCAAAATTATGTAAGATGAACAATGACGAATCAGATTGGGATTTAATAAACCCCAAAGTAACCAAATAATTTTTTAATTCAGTATACCAGGCCCTGGGGGCCTGTTTGAGGCCATATATAGCTTTGTGCAGCTTGCAAACATGCGTCGGGTGTGCAGAAGCTTCGAAACCAGGTGGTTGACGCATATATACTTCCTCATCGAGACGGCCTTGCAAGAAGCATTATTGATAGCAAGTTGACGGATGGGCCAGCTTTGTTGTGTTGCAATCGCAAGAACTAGTCGAACAGTTGCGGGCTTCACGACAGGACTAAAGGTACATTGAAAATCAAAACCAGGTCTTTGTGTGAACCCTTTTGCAACCAGACGAGCTTTGTACCTGTCAACAGAACCATCAGGATGATATTTAACACGAAAAATCCACTTACAGTCCACCACATTTTTTGAAGGATCACATGGTACTAGCTCCCATGTCCGATTCCGAACTAAGGCATCAAATTCATTTTTCATAGCTTCACGCCAGTGTGGGATTTGTTGAGCTTTCTTAAAGGTTCTAGGTATTGAAGAAGCGGTTTGGACAACAGTGTGGAATTATTTAGGCTTAAGGTTGTTGGTCTTAGACCGAGTAATCATATGATGACTGGGCAACGCTGTAGATTCAGAGGCAACAACGGAAGGTTGTGAGGCCATGGAAGGCAGGAGAAGTGACAAGGAAGAAGGTTGTACAATAGGGTTTTGGTTCAAAGGTCCGAAGGATTTATTTCGGAGTCGATAAGTGATTATTGTGGTTTGAGGCTGAGTGTTTAAATGGGGAGAAGGGTGAACTGGTGAGGCCGAAACATTTGGTTGAGGTGAATCTTGGCTGGAAACTAAATTTTGTATGGCGAGAGGAGGGGGTATGGAGATGCTGGAGAAGGAGAAGAAGGATTAGGTAAGCGAGAAATTGAATTACCTGAGACGGTGGTACCTGTTGGGGCGGACAAGACGGGTGAATGGGTGTACACAGGCTGCTACACAATCTGAGTAGGAAGCTCATAGGAGACATTTGAACTTAGAGTATTATCCTTTGATGGTTGTTCAGTTGAATAAATTTCCCAAGATACATTTTTATTTTGTGTATTTTTCAAATGAGAAAAAATATTTTCAAATGGGAACTGATTTTCTAAAAATATAACGTCACGTGATAAATAAATTTTGAGAGTTAAAGGATCAAAACATTGATGGCAATAATATTTATTCGAAAATCCTAAATAAACACATGGTGTCGAACGGGGCTCTAATTTGTTTTTGGCATATGGTTTGAGCCATGGATAACACAAGCAGCCAAATACTTTTATGGAGTCATACTTCGGCATAGTTTGAAATAAAATTTCAAAGGGGCTCTCATGCTGAAGATTGGGTGTAGTTAACTGTTTATAAGATAAACAGCTTGTTGACAGGCAAAACTCCAAAAGTGTGAGGGTAAAGATGCTTGGTGCAACAAGGTTCTAGCGGTTTCAATAACATGCCGGTGTCGTCTTTCGACTAGAGCAACTCTTTGTGGAGTATATGGGGGTGACACTAAGTGCTCTATGCCATGTGTTTTGAGATAGGACTGTAAACTCTGGAACTCCCCACCACCATCAGTGTAAAAAGATTGAATTTTGGTGTTGAACCTTCGTTCAAGCAATGGATGTAAATTTTGAAAAACTTCCAGAGTTTCATTTTTTGATTTTAAAGTGAACAACCACATGTATTTTGAAAATTGATCAACAAATAACGCATAATATCTCTTTTTATCGATTGACAAAACTGGAGATGGACCCCATAAATCGCGATAAAGGATTTGCAGTGGCTTATGACTTTGCAATGAATTTTCTGAAAAAGTCAACCTGTGCATTTTATTAGAATAACAAGAATTACAAATGGAACTAGTTTTAGGATCTGAAACAGGAAGGGAAAAATTATTCAAAATAGTATTTAAAACGCGGCGACTAGGATGGCCTAAACGCCGATGCCACAGGTGAATTGGAACAGCCACATTGCATTGAGGAGAAGGATGTGTACAGCCCGGTGGCCACTCATACAGCCCATCTTTATTCTGCCCGCGAACTAGTGACGCCCCCGTACTCAGATCCTTCACAAGATAATGAAAAGGAAAGAATTCAATAGATGAATGATTATCACGACAAAATTGAGAAACAGAAATGAGATTATTTTTTATGACAGGGGAGCATAAGGTATTGAGAAGTTTGAAATGATGATTTGATGCACTTATGTTAGCGTTACCGGTATGGGATATTGGAATGGTGTTACCATTGCCCATAGCTATCTCTTCGGTGTCGTGGTAGTCATGTACAGTGAATAGACTTTGAGCATCAGAAGCAATATGATGAGTGGCTCCACTATCCACAATCCAAGGGGTCTGTTGACGAGGAAAGCGAGCAGCAAAATTTGCCTGAGCTTGCAGATGATTATGCGACTGCGATCTGCAGACTCTGGCAGAATGACCTACGCGATCACATAGTTGACAACGAATCTGCTGGTTGTTTCTTCGCGGGCGCGATGGTTGTCCTTGCCATTGCTGATTATTGGCAGAAGTGTTAGCACTTGGACGACGATTGCTGAAGTTAGGACTGTTACCTTGGCGAGGAGGAGTTGAGGTTGTCTTTTGTGCTACAGCAGCAGTAATAGGAGTTGATTGCGGCTTTTTGTCTTCCTCATGCTTTAAGAAAAGCTCATAATCCAGAAGTTTTTCATACAACTCTTCATAAGAAATTGCAGAATCTCGAGCACGAATGGCAGCAGAGAGTTCTCGAAATTCAGGTCCGAGTCCGCTGAGAATTTTAACAATGAGTTTCGGGTTTGATACAGGCACACCAGCAGTTGCAAGTTCATCACAAAGTGATCGAACTTGATGAAGATAATCAGTGACCGGACGAGAATCTTTAGTGATGCGAGCCAATCGATCTCGTAAGCTGAAAATTCTTGTTTGAGATTTGTTCGCATATGCAGTATGCAAAGCATCCCAGGCAGCTTTGGCGGAGGCTGCAACAGCAACAGTGGGGGAAAGTGTAGGATCAACGGAGGCCAAGATAGCATTTTGAATTAACTGATCTTGGTGATACCAGGGAACGAACTCAGGGTTATCAACATCTTGATTGTTTTGAGAGATAGTGCGGGTTGGGGCAGGGATGGAGCCATCGAGATGCCCATAGAGATTGTGACCACGCATAAGCATTGAAACTTGAGCTTTCCACAGGGAGAAATTGTGACTGCCAGTTAATTTTATGGGCAGTTGCGTAACCGGGTTGAATTGGACAATAGTAATGGCGTTGTTGACTCCATCAGCATTGGTCACAGAAATATTAGAGGCCATTTGGGTGGTTGGATGAGTGAAGCAAACAAAGGATCAACTCGTGGGAGTTTAGTGTAGCTCTGATACCATAAAGAGAAGAGAATAGAAGATGGGAAAAATAATGTACTGTTTATTGATTGTGTATGGTACCGTATATAAAGAATTATACAACCCCTATATCTGCTAAGATAAACATAAAAAAAAAATAAAAAATAAAAAAAGATAATGACTATCAACAGAGCCTAAATAGGAGGAGTAAGTTACAACAGACTCCTAAATATTAGTAACCACAAAATAGAACTCTACATCCATTAGGTCACTTAAGTCATCATCCATTATTAAAAATAAGAAAAATAATAGAAAACTCTTCAATAGGTAATTACACCCCATAAGTAAATGTAGAATTAGATAAACTACAAGCTCTCAAAAATAAATCATAAATTTCATGTTTTTTCTAAGCAATGCTTGTGAAATTTCCATCACAATTTAAGTAGTTAAGTGATTAATTTAAATTGAATTTAACGATTATAGAATAGCACAATTTTTTATACTACACTCCCTCCGTCCATTTTTATTTGTTCACTATACTAAAAATATATGTCCACTTTTACTTGTAAGTTGTATAGTTTGAAAAACCAAGACATAATTTACCATTTTATACCTATTTTACCCTTATTATTAAGTACTCCAATTCATTTCTCATTGTATTTATTGCTTATTAAGAGTATCCCAAGTCAAATATAGACAAGTAAACATGGACGGAGGGAGTAATAAACAAAGGAAATTATAAAAAATAAAAATAATTGAATTTTGATCTCAATCCAAAACTCCCATTGAGACCCAAGTTTTTCGATTTAAATACTCACAGATTTGAGATTAAGAAAAATGCTAAATTTACGGGATTTTGAAGTTTCTATTTGTGTGTTCTCGCTAGAAATCACAGATAAAATAATAGAATAGAGGAAAGACAATATAAATAATAAAAAGATAAATAGAAAATTGGAAGAGCCGAAAAAGGATTTACCGGTACAAAGGAACTAAAAAGCACAAGAAAAACGAGAGTCGGAAATGTTCAAGATAGATTCAAACTTGTGTCTACTAGCCATGGCACCTTTGTCTAATTTGCGACCGGGAGTGGTAGGATCAAATATTTAACCTAGTTTAAGCAAATTGCAACATAGATATATAACATATTTATCAATCTAGAGGGTGCCATGCCCCCCCCCCCCTAAAGGGTGGATGGGCCCCTGATCAACCAATTTTTTAAGAATATTTTGAGATAGTATTAGATTAATCAGTGTTTTATGCTTATTAATTTCTAAATATATACAAGTCTTATACATTCAGTTGTTGAGCAAACAAACAATCTTAAATATTTAGTATTCAGATCTTAATGCAACATCTTAATATTCAGAAATGTATTCAGATTCAGACGTTTTAATCTTAATCTTAATAAAACCATGGGGCCTTGGCCAACTTATTTGAATGGCCTCAGGACTCCCTAAACTTGGCACCGTCTACTTGGTGCACACTCAAACTATTCTTGGTCCTAATTATCCCCCTATACTTGGCTATTTGTTGGCCTTCACCCCCTAAATGACCTTAATCCAACGAGGTGTAATGCACTAGCTAAATTTTTGTCCACGTGACATTTTTGATAATGAGTTTTTTCTACTGTTTTAAACTCGTTAATTTTTTTGGATCACTATTTCTGGCGACTTTTATTAAAAAATATGTTTAAAACTCCATTATTTAAGCTAAAAAAAATTATTTGACTAATGTAATAGAGTTTCAACCCAGTTTCTTTTTACCAGATTACAAATTAATGTTTGTCAATAGGTTTACATGTAATTACGTAATAAGTGACATGATTATATAAATACTTTTACACTATCAGTGCATAGAGATTAAATTCAACCCGCCCACCTGGGGCGAATGTATGGTATGAGCTACTGGTTAAGATGAATCCAATAGTTTTTGGCTCAAATCATGTATATTTTAAGATATCTACTAAATATGTACAAATATTAAACTTTCGACTCCAGCAACTAAAAAAAAAAAAATAATAATAATAATTCAGTAACTCACATGACTAGTGGCGGAACTAGAATTTTTACTAAGGAGTTCAAAATTTAAAGAAGTAAACATACGAAGAAGACAAGAAATTCAACATCTATTATATGTACGTAAAGAGTTCGACTATCAGACGGACTTTATTTTTAAGGCTCAAACTTAAAACCTCTTATTAAGGATGAAGGATTATTGACTGCCCACCACAACCATTTTATCTTTTGTTCATATTACATATAGTCTTACCACAATTCTTTGTAAACTAAAACAGAACAAAAAAAAAAAATGAAAAACAAATTGGATAATCGTCCTATGCTGAATCTAAGACATAATGAAAACATAAAAGAACACTCACAAAGTCCTTTTGAGCACTGATCAGCTGCTGTCAAAGTTATAGAATGTCAAAGTTATAGAAACAGAGTGATGAGGCAGAGAGAGGGAAGAAAATGAAGGAATAAAAAGAAAGTACTATACATTTTTTGCTGAATGAATCAAACTGGAAATGATAAGAGTTTTTATTAGTAATAAGTTTGTGAGAAAAGTCTTTTTCTTTTTTATATTCCACCCGATGTCCAGTATTTCTATTGGGGTCCGATTGAATTCGAACTCGTGTCGGGAAGTTCCACACTGGAGGTTAAACGTTTCCTAACAAAGACGACGACATTGTAGTCTGTACCCATTTAGGATCGAAATCTAAATTTTTTATTAAGAATAAAGAAGTACTTACCACTCTATCGCAATTTTTTGTTTTTTGGTGAGAGAAGTCAACAAGAGAAAATAATTGTGGAAACGGATTCTTTGTGTGAATTTTCAAACGAAAGACTGCTATGCTATGAAGACTTTCAAAAAACGTGCCTCTTTTAACAGAAACTTCCTCTATTAACATACTGGTGGGCCCCCTTTTTTATGGTTGGGTTTAAATATGAAAAATCTTACTCCCTCTGTCCCAATTTATGTGATATTCTTTGCTACTCGAGATTCAAACTGCAAGAACGTTGACCAACATTTTAAGATGTATTTTTTCACCAAATTGATAAAAAAAATTGTAACTTATAGTACTTTTTATGTAGTTTTCAATTATCTAAATTTTAATCTTAAATAATTGAGTTAATATAATCCAATTTAGCTTCAAAGTTTAGTCAAATTGACTCTCGAAATTGGCCGGACTTAGGTGATGTGTATACGTCAATCCAACAAGTTTGACCAATTGGAAGCAGCCATGTGGTTGATATTCGTCATTGTTTCTCTTTAAGGACCTAATTAAATTGGTCGGAATTATAGGCAAGTGCAAAGATAGCCGATTGGAGGACTACTATTCAAGATATAGCCAAAGATTATAAAGCACTTAACGCTTAGCCTTCTAAGGATAAACTTTAGACCTGCCAAACGTTGTTTGTAAAATTCATACTTATAATAGTTATCTTTTTTCGGATTTTGGTGAATTTAAATATAATAATTAACCATCATAATACACTCACACAACTTTTAAAAAAATAACAAAAATATTTATGATTACCAATAATAAGTGTAGAGATTTTGACAAAATATTTGATCATTTAATACACTATGTTAAACAACGTGTTTGATACGAAGGAAAATATTTGTTTGACAAAAAAATATTATATGAATATATATATTTTCATCATTAAATGATTTTCTTCGTTGCTGATAAAAGTGTGTGATTAATCTTTTTAGTAAAAAATCATTTGGTAATTAACCAGAATTATTGAAATGTTTTGTTAAAAAAATATGGAAAATTATTTATGCATCTTTTTCCACCAATCACACCTGATAGTACTAGGTCACATATACAAAATATTTTTTAAATGACAGATGTTATTATAGGTATATAACAAGTTCAAACAAAATTGACGGTAGTCTCAATTCTCTATAACGCATTGAAAAATTTTGGACCCACAGTTTTCTTTTAATCATATAGTATAATACTATAATGCAACAAAATAGAGGTACAATCAAATCTTTAAAGGTATCATTTGTCCAAAAGTTTAGTGGTGTTATAGATAACATAACACAACATGAAAAAATCGGTTCCAAAGAAAATATCAGAAATATTAATAGCTACAATCATGGAAAAAAAAAAAAAAGAATAAGTCTTCATCATCCGTGAAGTTTGAAGGTGATAGGAGTTATGCGATTATTGGGAATCCAATTCATCAAGTTTATATTATCCATCTCTCAATTTATTTTTGCAAAATTTTCTGTAAGGGAAAAAACAAAAAGGACAAAATAAAGAAACTGAAAATGAAAGATCAGAAATTGTCTGTTAAATCGAAAAGTTATCTTTGAAGAATATATGAACCATTTCTTGCCAAAATTCTACAATTTAACTTTTGATAAATAGTAATTATCATTCTAAGCCTCTTTCTATGTGTTCAATATTAAGCTGTTATTCTAGCTCTGGTTGTTATTAAAAAATAATATCTGTATATATAAAATGTTATGATAAACATACACTGAATGATTTTATACACTACTTTAATAAGTATCAAACTACTATTTAATTATTGGGAAAAGGACATATATCTTCGGCCATAAAAATTTTAACCCAATTTTTCCCAAACCCAAATTATACTCACTTAATCCCATCCATTTGCCAAAACTTAAATAAGACAATTTTTCAAATAAAAACCCAAACAGAAAAATGTTTGAGGCGATTTTTATATATAATATGTGTCCGGGTTGAACCCACGTATAAAATATGAATCACTAGTATCATTTTTGTATATAATATGTATCATTTCGTATATAAAGGCGTATAGAATAGAAAATTGTATCATTTTTGTATATAATATGTATCGCTAGAAAGTGTATATATAATTCCGGATGGTATATATACTTTTGTATAGAAAATGTATCATACGTATAAAAAATGTATAATAGAAACCGTATCATTGTGGTATATAATATGTATGTATATGTAAAAAAATATCATATCATTATTGCATAATATGTGTATAATAAATGTATAATTAACGTATTAAATGTATAATTAACGTATAATTTATGTAAAATAAATGTATGATTAATTCCAGCATATGTATATAAAATGTATAATTCTTGTATATAAAGTGTATATATATAAACATATGTATATATCTTCAGAAGCAAATTTGCCCATTAAAAGTATGCCCCCACCGGCATAACTTTGTGCCCAAAAGGACAAATTGGCATTATCATGGGACATAGTGTCCTTTTCCCTTAATTATTTGTAATAACTTTTCACATTCTGCTCATTATGCCTTATGGGTAAACTTAGTTTCCGCAATTCACAAATATTAATTTGGATTATTTGGCGATAAGTGCACAAAAATTAAGTTGGCTATTAATTTGGAATCCAATTAAATATAAATAATGGCTAAATAGCTGTTGCTTTAACAAAATACAATGTCCTCCAATAATCTGACATTAACTTTGCTATTGATTTCCTGTTAAATGTCTGATTCCTAAACGTTTCACTTATCCAAAAGTCATTTGATTGAAAGTAAATTTGTTATGGATTTTTTTATTAAACTTTAATTTTACCTTTAGTTTGTTCCCCGATTGGGTAAAAATGTCCAACATTTTAAGGGTATTAATGTTATTTTTGTAATTCAACCTTTAGTTTTGTTGCTTCTCATTTTTAGTATGATATGATATGATACTCCCTCCGAATCGTAAGAGTCCATAATCATTTCCATTTTATATAAGTGTTCAAGTGTCCACTTATTAAATCGAAGAAAGAATTAATTTTAGATTTGTACTAAGTGTTATAAACTTCAATACCTATTTAATTAGGGGAGCTTTAGTCAAATCAAACAAAATTTAGATGCATATGTTACGTAAATATGGTTGATATTTACACATTTGAGGCCAAAAAAAAGCTCACTCTCTCCAGCAATATTTATCTTTCGAAAAAATATTAACGAATAATAAATAAGAAGAAGGATTAAATATGTTCGATAAATATTTTACAAAAAAAAATTAATTATAGGAAAACGATAGACATTTTTTTTTAATAATTAAAAAAAAAAAGTATGCCCCCACCGGTGCAGTTCGTAAGCTTCACGATGAAAACAGGAATTGAAGATCGAGAGACTCGGATATAATGATATCTTCACATGACCCGGAGCTCGAAAAGACATTTGCGTAGCGTATGTCCTCTCTATGTATTTTTACTTTAAGGCAGCATCATAGTACAAATAAGTATATCCCGTATATATACAAAGATATTCATATAGTAGCTAACTTTTTTTAGAATTGATTTTTTATGTTATATTCCTTAAAAAATAACTTTATAATAGTACGTTGTTTGTAAAATTCCATATAATAGTTTTTTTTTTTTGGTAATATAATAATTAACCATCTTTAAAAAATAAAATATCTATGTCAATAATAAGTGTGAGATTTTTTTTTAATTTAATACACTATTACAACAAAAAAATATTATATGAATATATATATATTTTCATCATTAAATGATTTCGTTGTACAAAGTGTGATTAAGCTTAGAATTTGCAATTAAAATAAACAAATTTTATGGCAAAAATTAAAGACAATGTTGTATATAATATGAGGGGCATAATTTAAAAAGACCACGAATATGAGTTTGGGTTATAGTATTTAATAGCCAATTAATAGCCAAAAAAAAAAAAAAAAAAAAAAGAATAAGATCCTGTTTGATAGTAGGCCTGCAATTCATCAAGTATATTGTACCATTTCAAGCGAAAGAAAAAAAAAAATGTATGCCAAAAGCGTCTGTTGATATCATTATCATTCTAGTATTGTTTGAAAAGACTAAAAAAAAAATCAACATATATACGCAGGACGTGGCACTCTAAAAATTCAGAAATTACATTTATCTTTTTCCACAATTTTTTACAAGTTTTCTTAGTTTCCAGTAAAAAAAAAAAAATATAAACACGGTGCATTATCTCCCAAAGAAAGCCAAAACGTCACAACTTAAATTTTCTTTATTCGGTTCAGCCGTCACTCCCATTTCTTTTCTCCCCCAAAACAGTGTTTCCGTTTCATTCTCTTAAGCAGGATTAGGAATAGGATTAGGATTTAGGCCTTCTCTCTTCCCCATTTTTCTTTCCGTGTCAATCTGCGACTCTTTTTCCTTTCCACTTGGTCAATATTACATCCTTCAATTCTTCTTCAATGTTTTTCCGTTTACTGAGTTCCTACTATGCTTTCCGTCTCCTACTTGGTGAGGTAAACATTCCTATTCCTAATTTTGGATTTAATAAACATCACAAGAGAATAAGAAGGATGGAACCGGTATTCCGACACAAAACACAAATATATGTGAAAAAATTACTACTAAATTTCAATAAATATTAAATTTTGAACCCGTGATTTCAAAAGTATAATGTGTTTCATGCTAGAAACTTAAAGGTTGAATCCTTCATATTTAAATTGAATCCATCTCTCGTCCGCATTACCCCAACCCATTGACGATCGTTTTTACCTATTTTGTACTATACCACTGTGGCATCAGGGGCGGCTCAACGGATCTCGTGGCCAAAGGCGAAAACATATTAAGAGGCCCTTAAATTTATTTTATAAAATTTGTACACTAAAAAAAAAAATTGCGTTCTAAACAACAAATTTATCATTTAAGAAAAAAAGAATAGCGAATTTAAAAAAATAAATAGGAAGAAGAGAACAAAGAATAAAGTGGTGAATTATCCGATGTTGAGGTCTAAACTCAAAGTGAAAATTTTGATTTGGCTATCATCACAGACAAGAAAAGAAATGAACATATATAACGTAATAGTTTAAGTTTTGAGCATTGACAGTGTCAAAAATACTTATACCTTCTGATCAGTTTTAACTATATTCTATTAAGTAGCACTCATTTGTGAATATCTAAAATAAATTGTAAATAACCTAATATAATATGTTAAATTACACTAAAAGAAAACCGGTTCGTGAATGCTTTTTTTTTTTTCATGCAGTTTCAGAGAAGATTCTAAAAGAAATTAATTATGTTGTCGATGTATGTAACTTAATTCTTATATAAAAAGGATAAAATTATAATTGATGAGTAAGGAAAATATACTAATTAATGAGTGAAGAAAATTATCATAATTTATGAACTTATTGGTATAAAATAACCTTAATCAAATAACAAAAAATATACTATAACACTTTTATTTATAATAATTATATATATAAATTATATAGTATGTAATAATAACAAAAATAAAATAAAATTGGGGCCCTTCAAATGCTGGGGGCCTAAGGCAACGGCCTTAGTGGCCTAGCCTTAGAGCCCCCCTGTGTGGCATACTACTATTTATTCAAACAATATGGTGTTTTTCCTGCTTTTAAGGTTCTGAAATGGAAGTTGAATATTACCCTGCCATGGAAGATGTGATTCTCCAGAATGAGGCTCAAACAGATTTATATATAATGTCTCAGGAACATTGGTAAGTTAAGATATCAGGAACAATTACTTGAAATCTTGGATTTGTTGTTCATGTTATCAATCATTTATGTATTATTACATGTATAACGCTCAGCAATCCTTATCCATTTCAAATATAGAATTCAAATATATTAGCGGATTAGCCTTACTTATTTTTTCTTTAACCTGTCCGCAAACAGATCACTGGCCATAGGTACTCGCTAAGGTAAATATCCTCTTTCTCCGCTTTTGAGATTTGATTTTGGTTAGTATTTCATGTTTTTATGTATCCATTATTTTCAATTTCTGTTGGAATTTAGATTCATTTTAGCATTTATAATAGTTTTGTCTGTCGTTTCTCTTTTAACTGCAGTAATTTCTTAAGAAAAATTTAGTTAAAGAAATCTAAAGCTCCAGACTCACACTCTATGCTCTCTTCTTTAATCCGAACCTATGATACATATCCTACTATAGCCCCGGCTTCTCACTCAACATATACCTTCTTATTTATCTATATTTATCTCTTTTTACCTTATTTTTTGTGGATTAGTACTTTTTTCTCCTAATTATTATGTTTAACTTAATTTTAAAAATATAAAAAAGTGGTTAAATACGTTACGTAATTGAATGAAGAAGATGTTTAGGAACATGAAATATGAAAAGACTTTAGTCCTCTCCGGTCTCTTCCTTAAAGTTGTAATGGCAGAATGTTGATTATCAGTTATATAATTGGATTTAATTAATCTTTAAAACTGATCTCATCAAATCATAGGAGCAGAGGAAAGCCATGAGGGGAGGAGAATTCTTCCAGATTTCTGAATACCAGGCATAAAAAGGTCTCTTTCTTTTCTTTTTCCTTTTAAATCTTTTTCCTATTATCAGCTTTCCTCCATTTTGAGTTGCAGTTTTAGTTCTTGAACTTTGAGAAGAAAGAAAATACAGAGGGAACATAAAAATAGGATCTTTAGGTGGTGAAGTATCAGTACAGAAGAAGAAGAAGAAGAAGAAGACAGTGTGGTTATATCCAAGAATGATGGGTGTTCATACTTCATCCTTCTGAGAGATGGGTCATCCTTCTTCCTGCTTTAATGGCCTCTATGTATGTTTTCGGGGTAAGTTTGAGAACATTTTTTCATAGATTTTTTAAAATAATTTTTTATCTCACTTATACTCTTTTTTGTTTCTGTATTCGCTTATTGAAAAATATTGCTTGGAACTATTGCTCATTTATACCTTTTTTTCCTGTACTTTCTTATTGTAGAAGTGAATTCTGTGGATTGAAAAATTCGAGCCTTCATTCCTTCATGTTACTGTATCGTTGTTTTTGGTTTTTAGCAACTACTCTTTCTAAAGTTGTTGAAAGCTAACAAATGGCCAGAAAGAGTAAAAATTGCGTGAGAAGCTACTGATATTTGGAGGCTTTTGGGATTAAGTTAAGCAAGCGAGATAAACTTAAGAGAAAGATCAGAAATTTAAGGGGTTGGCTCGGCATGAGCTTGAGTTCCTCAACCTATCTCGCTGAGTGACTGAAGGTCTGTCTTTTTGTTACCATGTCAAAAACTAACATGGCTCCCACTATGTAGTATGCAACTGTCACTGCTCGATACATGTATGCAACTTTTTCTTTTAGTTATTTCACGATTATATATATTATTCATGGTTCAACGGTTTGTTCATTTTCATGTGTTTGTCGTTCATATCCAATCACTCTTTTGCATTACTGATTTTTGGCTTAAAGCTATCATTACTTAGTTAAGAATCATGCTTGTAGCCTCTGTTGAAATGTTTTGAATTATTGATTCCTTTTAAATACTTAGTAAGTTTGATGAATATAATGACTGGATACAAGAAATGTTATCATCATAAATGGCTATAAAATGGCTATCATGTGGGTGATGCAATAGGAGCTTTTAAAGAGAGAGAAGTGAAAAACCAATGGTACATTAACAAACATTTTTCAACCTCCAGTTAATATGTAGTTTAAAATAGTTGAGAATTCTATGTGTTATAGGTGATTGAAAAACATCGCCGGCTATTTTCTGATTCAAATCTACTAAGTAATAATTTGAGAAAAGAGAACGGATTCTAATCTTAATACGAGGAAAATGGACATAAAATCGTAGACTAGATGGTAATTATGTTTTATTTTGAGGAGTTTAAGTGAAATTAGTTTAGTTCCTTTACAAAAAATAAAATGTATATCTTATAAAAGCATGCTTTAAATGACAAGATAATGCATTAAAGATTTCACACAACTTCAATGTTTTAAAATTTGTCTTGCATGAGCAAGAGAAGGTGGTCGGTCTAATGATTTTTGTTGCTAATTGAAACGTTCGTATTTCATTTATACATATATTTACCTTACTAATTTACAGCTGATAATAATTTTATTTTTTTGTGTAATTTTATTTTTAGTTTTACTACTTCTAGGCTTCCTTGAGCCTCCTCAATCAGATAAAACTTAAATAAGCTTTGATTATATATAACTTCCTTAAGTGTTTTCTCATAAAAAAAGAGGGATAGTATATGGATCCATTATTAGCTCGATAGCTATTCTATAAATTTACTTATTCACCGCGCGAAGCACGGGTATATTTACTAGTGTGTATATATATACACACACACATATATATATATACATATATATATATATATATATATATACATACATATATATATATATACACACACACACACACACATATATATATATATGATATATAATATATATATATATATATATATATATATAAACTTTAATGTCTTGCATTACACAAAGCCACACAAAAACTCAACAACAACATACTCAGTGATATACGATTGTTTTCCTAGCAACAATGATAGCCCTAGAATTCCCACTTGCAAGTTCCAAAAATAGGAAGCTCAGCTTAAGCCTTTGAAGGGTTGTTTGCCAGCAGGAATGCCATGTTCATTCTTTCAAATTGTACTAAAGTTCATTCTTTCAAATTGTACTAGTAAAAGTGAAAAAATAAAAAGATCTTTAGACCTACTACAATTTACTATGTTGTGGAAAAAGAAAAAGACCTTTAGACCTACTATAATTTACTATGTTTTTCTCTGTATACTAGTTTCTTGGTATTAGGTCATGATCTTCCAGTTAATTCAGTAATAGTCAGTCCATTCACACTTTCGCGACTCCTGCTATTGTGACTCTAATGAACCACGGGCAGTTTTGTCGATGTGAAAAACAACTGCTCTGCATTTGTCACAACTGCTCGGAGAGCAAGTTCTTCACCAATCATTTGCTCAACCAAATGATCGTAATCCTGCTCAAAGAAGTAAGGTTTCAGGGCGCACAAAATTCAACCTTGACATTCCGCTCTCCAGAAGGCAAACCACCTGAACCATTGAAGGTCTGTCTTGGGCACGACATTGACAACACAAGAGTCCAACAAGGAGGCATCCTAAAACTTCATTCCAATCACCTGGTTTTTCTATCATTAGATCCAGTAGTTCTATGCCCTTCCTTTCGTTTCAAATTCTCCAAGCCTGACCATCAAAAAATCATACATGTACAATGATTTAGCACAAGGTGAGACTTCTATGTAATATATATTAAGAAAGTGAAATAGTCACCATAACCAGGGATGATATACTTACATAGCCTACAAGACCTATTGCAACGACTAAGTTTTTGTTCATGAAAAATAATAATCAAGACAAGAAAAATAGCGACATGAAAATAATATTTCATTTCAAAGATTTCTTGGTATTGCATAAATTCGGGGGTTACAATCTCCATAAATTCTTAAATAAAAAGATGTAATCCTCGGATTATTTTTCCTCACCACCGTCAATCAAGGGGTTTGTTGGAGGTGTGGAGAGTTCTTTCAACAAGGAGGCATCCTGGTTTTTCTATAAATCCTGCCCACCACTTGGAGATAAAGACTTCTTAGTATGCGAAAGACTTGCGGATCACCCTTGGAGCTGAAGCTTCTTTATGTATTTTTCTTGATACCTTTTAGCATTATGAAGACCCCTATTTATAGTTGCAGGGGAGAACTAGTTCTTTCAATTAAATCCATATATGTTGGACTTATGAGATAAATCCGATTATATTGTATAGCCCATAATATTTGTTTGGACCAATACATCTCGAATTTTGAATATGATCCAAATTAATTTTTGAATTTAAGTCCGACTAAATTTCAGTGCCTATACCTATATTATAGATATATATATATATATATTATATATATATATATATATAGCAACTTAAGTTCATATGAAATTACACACATGTAGTTTGTCTTATTATTTTCTGACTTTTCTAAATGTGAAAATATAGGGTAATAAGACCTTGGGAAAGTAAATGCATGTAACTGGAATTTCAAGATAATTTCAGGCGACACTAATACATTTTCCCAAAATAATTTGTTGAAATTGTGAATCATCTTATCTAAATGTTCAATATACTCCCTCCGTTCACTTTTACTTGTCCACTATGAACTTTATACACTTCTTAAAAAATAATAAATGCAGTGCATATTTTACCATGACACCCATATTAATTGATGTATAATTGCATTTGTGTCGGAATGAGTAATTAATGTTATATATATATATATATATATAAATATAATATATATTTTCTCTTGATATGAGAACATGAACAAGTAAAAGTAAAAATCTATTTATGGAATAATGGACAAGTAAAAGTGAACGGAGGGAGTATTTTAGTATGGCTAATTCTTTATTAGTTAAGTCTCTAACACGCCTTTCCACATGTGAGTATGTTTTCGGGTGGTACAAGCATTGATAAATCTCTTTTTGTAATACCATATTAATGTTGTGTATAAATGTGTATTTTTACTATATTACCCTTATCTCTCTCCAATAAATTACACTCTAATCAATATTGATTACTTTAAAAAACAATTAATGTTAAGGATAAAAGAGGAAAAAATTAATTAATTGTATCTTAGTTTTGTAAATGGACAAGTATTTTAGCACAAATATTTTTAGTTGTGACTCAATGCGAACATTAATCTCTAATATTTGCTTTAATACCATATTAAATGTGTATATCATTCATTTAAAGTTTTAACTTTAAGAAGGTACAATACAAAATAGGAAATTCATCTTCCTATTCTCTCTCAATATCTATTTTAACACTTTATTACTATTAAACTAATAAAAGAATTAATGTGATACTGTTTATTAGACTCACGAGGAAGATGACGGGGAAGGAACATTGCACCATTGTAGCCCATAAACTAGTGCCATGACTTCTGCCTCATTGTCGAGTCACTAGCGTAGAATTTTAAACTCGTACTCTGTCAAATTTAAATATTATGCATCTTGCTATAAAGATGGTTTGTCTAAGTTACATATATTTTTGTTCAAATTACTATTTGAGAGATTCAATATGAGTTGTTTTGACAATTTATAGGCCAGAAAGAAAAATGTGCTTAGTGAAATTATCAATGTACAAAAGTTATTAGGAATCACCAAGTATTTACACACATCAAAATTTTACCTTTAAATTCTACATAAATCACCACCAAGTGTTAATTTGAACTAGCTTCCTATAATTTCTACTAAGCCTTGGAAACACAATGTGCATTCCAGTATTTTTATTTCTCATTTGGTCATGCAAAGCAACTAACTGTTCGATCATAAGTTGAACTCAAATGGAATAGTGAGGATTCATCTAGCCGACCTCAACTTATTTGGGATTGAAGCATAGTTGTTGTTGTAACTATTGTTCGATCATGAGTTGAGCTATTTTTTCTACTAGCCTTGGAAAAACTTTGTGTGTTCATCCAAACATCTCTAGCTAGGAACAAAATTATTAAAGCAACTAACTGCTCGATCACGAATTGAGCTTGAATGGAACAATGAGGATTCATCTAGCCAAACCCCAAATTGTTTGGGACTGAGGCATTGTTGTAACTAATAGCTCGATCATGATGAAGTCTACTTCAAGAACACGGGGAGAAATGATGCTTATAATTTTTACATCAGTTTCAGAGCACCGGGCCGGACATCATCATCTGGGATAAAAAGAACTGTGGGATAAGTTGGCAATCGAAGCAGAATCGCCTTCTTTAAGCGAGTACTTCTCCCAAGGGTCATGAAGTTCCATGGTTTTCTCATCCACAAATGGCGGATTAGTAGGAGGAGGCAACTCTTCTTCTTTCTTGACGAACATTTGTAATGCCCTTGACATGGATGGCCTTAGTGTTGGGATCTCTTGAGTGCACAAAAGTCCGACATGTAAAACTCTCGCGACCTCATTTTTCACATTGATTGTGTGGTAGTTATGCAACATGAGATTCGGATCGAACAGTTCCTCCACTATCCCGCGTTGAAAGTACTCCCACGCCTGTTAATTTCATCCAATATTAGTTAAGACCAGTGAACAAAAAAGTTTTTTTCAAGATTGAAAATTTTGTTCAAGAAAAAGAGTGATTGATCAGAAATTACAATGGAAACTAAGCTCTTTGTGTATTCGGCATTTTTTCTCCTGTTATTTTGCCTTCCGGAAACAATTTCTAGTAGAAGAACTCCAAAGCTGTAAACATCTGCTTTTTCTGTCAATTGGCCATGTGCTAAGTATTCTGGAGCCATATATCCCCTGCATATTAAAAAGGTAAATCATATTAGTCTTCGCGTTTTTGTGTACTTTCATGCGACAAATTAGAAAATGAGACGAAGAAATACTAACAATGTGCCAGCAATGGCAGTGCTTATGTGACTCTTGTCTTCTTGGAATGACCTAGCCAACCCAAAATCAGCAATCTTTGCACGGAGCCTTGAGTCCAACAGGATATTGCTTGCTTTTATGTCTCTGTGAATTATTCGAGTCTTTGTGTTCTCGTGTAGGTATACCAAACCTTCCGTGGTCCCTATAATTATCTCGAATCTTTTCTCCCAGTTTAGAGCTTTACCTTTGACAGGATCTGTCAATTTTAAGATTAGAATCAAGACGCGTGACAAAGTCATTTTTGTGGTCATGTGAAATCACCATTTAGTTTTAATGCAAAGTCTCTTATTAGTTAGACCTCTCTATAATAATCATCCTCTATAACAACATTTCACGACTTCTCTGTAACAATCATATTCTATAACAACATTTCACTATAACTGTCAAGTTTTCTTTGGAACCAATTTTCATGTTATGTTATATTACATGTTATCTATAACAACATTTCGCTATAACAACAAAAAAATATTCAGACAAACGACGCCTTTACGGGGAGGTTTGGCTTTAACTTATTTTCACTTTTGTTTTTAGTTGATGTGATGATGACACGAGTTCAGCTTAAATGGAATAGTGAGGATCCATATAGCCGACCCTTAACTTGTTTGGGACTGAGGCGTAGTAGTTGTTGTTGTTGCAAAGTCCGGTTACTTACCAAATATGAAGCGATCAAGACTCTGGTTAGGGAGGAACTCGTATACAAGAAGGCTTTCCGGTCCTGAGCAGCTGCATCCCAATAACCTTAACAAATTTTTGTGCTCAATGCTACTGATTATGTTAACCTCGTTATAAAAATCTGCAGCTCTGTGTTTGTTGTTGAAGAACAGCCTTTTGACAGCAATCTCTCTCCCATCTGCCAAAACACCCTGCAACAGATCGCGCCTCAGACTAGTTTTAACGCGAACACTTCTAGTATTGCATTAGTGTGATGGACGATTAACAACTTCCAACATATCAATTTGCACTACATTCAGCCATTATGTACCTTATAAACCATGCCAAATCCACCTTGCCCGAGCTTGTTGGCCTCGTCAAATGACCCTGTGGCTTTGTCAAGTGTCGAATACTTGAAGTTCAAGCTGTTGTCATGAAGGATCTTCACTAATTTCTCGGCATCATTTGCGCCTGACAAGTTCAAAGTTTCCAGGAAAAGAGACCGTAACGCCTCAAGTTAATTCTTGGTTGTTTTCATTACAGTTGCGTGCAGCTAAAAGAATTTGCTATTTTCTGCTTTTACTGAACCAGTTTTAGCGTAAAGATACAACATATGTTCATCATCGATATCCTAAATGACTTCTATAACTAATTTTAGCACAGAAGGATTTACCTTTTCTCTTCTTCTGGATTTGCTTGTTTTTCCAGACATAAATACCAATGACAACACCTACTCCCAAAATGAGCATGGAACTTACAATGACGATGACAATGACTGCAACTTTTCCTGCAATATGATCATTCGAAAGTAAAAAAAGACCATTTATCAGCAAAATTACTTTTTCAGCAGTGTTATCAAAGCGAAAGCGCAAAAAAGCTCTAAGGTCCGTCGGGGCTTTAAGCGCAAAGCGCAAATAAAGCGTGGGCCTTAATGAAGAGGGCTCAAATGGAGAAAAAATAAAAATATGTACATGTAGTTCAAGACTAATAATTATAAGCATGAATAACAAATATATGGACAAAGAAATTGACAAAAATTATGATAAAGTGAAGTATCAGTTGTTTAGTGTCCCCTTTTAGGATTACGCTCATTGGCAAGGAAAAGTATGCCTTAGAGCTAGAGCCTTGATGACGACAATGAAGCGTCCGTTAAGCGAGGCGAATCGCTTAACATGTTTTGCGCCTCGCTTCAGGGCTTCAGCGCGCTTTAAGCTTGCCTTTTGACAACACTGTTTTTCAGTCGATAAATAACAGGTAAACCAGGACAAAAAAGCGTAAAGGTACCTCCTGATGACGAGCCTCCACTGGTAGAAATAGCATTGAGAAAATTTGTATCGGAATACCTCATGAAGCATCCGGTGTACAGCGCTCTACCTTCCGACCAAGGCAAGCATCCCAACATGGAGGCAGATGCATTTTGCAAGCACATTGTGCAGGAATTTGCGCTCAGCGTCCTCCAACAATTAGCAAGAACATAAGCTGTCTCGTTGGAAGGACCAGGCACTGACACTTGAGCACGCGCGTAGCCATTATTACTTGGTGCATTTGCAACTGCTTGCTGAACGGCTTGCCTAGCATTAGAAGTAGCAAAATTAGCTCATGAAAATATGAACCGCCCAACCCGCCCAAGTTTGGGCTGGTAATTGACCCGCCCATTTATTAGCTCAGCCCATCAAAAAATTGGGCTGATTTGTAACCCAAATTGACCCATGAGAAATCTTGTCAAAAATATTTCAAAAGATTTTTTTTTGTTTGATATGTTATAAAAAAAAATAGTTTTATTAGGGACTAAAAAATATAAAAGAACAAACAAAGAAATTAAAATTTAGCAAGAGTTGGGCTTGGTTGGGTTATGACCCACTTTTTAGCCCAACCCAATTCAATCGCCCATTTATTAACTCAATCCATTTTGACCCGTCCAAATTCAGCTCAACTCGCTCATTTGACACCCTTACCTAGCATTCTGTTGGAACAACGAACCCTTTGTCGTCCTGTTTCCGCATACATGCCTGTCTTCCGGACCTAAGTACTGTTCATAGAATGTGTAATTTTCTGATCTCATAAAGCAACCATCAAGATAAATCCGCGCTCCGTTATAAGGGAAGCACTGGGGAAGAACAGTTCGCGCTTCAGCATAACATAAGACGCAGTCGGATAACGAAAGATCACCATAGCATTGGGCAAGTCCATAGTCATTATCTGGTCCAGTGCCAGTAACTGCTACTCCATATCCTCTAGTTCTCATTTGTTGGCTTATAGTTTCCATAGTAGCAACAAAATTTGGGACGAAAATCGTCGTGTTATGCTCGCGTTGGTTTCCACATATGATCTGGACTGTCTGGGATCTTGGTTCAGACACTGATGTATCTGGTAGAAGTAGGAACAACACAATAAAGAAGAGACTACAAAAAACTGAAGGGGCTGGTATCTCCATTTTGCCAAATGAACTGTACAACATAGAAAAGAATGTGAGAGGACTAATTGAAGTACTAAAAATGATAAAAGTAAGAAAGATTGAATGACTAAAAACTCTGAAAGATTATAATTTGTTCATTGTGAATACAACTCTACAAATGAATATTAATCTACAAGATGGTGATAATTCAGGTAGGAAAAGAGAACAACAGATTTTGGGTGTGAAACTCGCAAAAAAGTGTTGGTTCATGTGTGTTTTTTAAATTAACTCTTTTTAAAAAAAATCATTGATATAGTATTAAATTAATTAATATTTTTTATTAATTTTTAAATATAGACAAGTTTAATATGTTCAGTGGTTGAGCAAACTAACAGTTTTAAATATTTAGTATTCAGATCTTAATACTTATAAATATATTCAGATTCAGACGTTTTAATCTTACTTAAAAAAAGGAGACTTAGCCCACTTAATCGAATGGCATAATACTTCAAGACCCCTAAATTTGGCACCATTTATTTGATGCACGCTCAAATTATTTTTTATCCTAATTATCTTCCTATAATTGACTATTCGTTAGTATTTACCCCCTAAATGGATACCTATCACCCATCACAACGTCGATGATTTTCTCTTCTGTTCATATACTTCTTACCAAAATTTCAAGTAAAAAAAAAAAAAAAAAAGGAGAACAAGACGAATAACTAATTAACAAAAGCCGCTAGACACGCCGTCCGTCCAATGGTATAAATTCGTCTTCTGGAACTAAGACATAACTTGAATCTCCTATAGAAAAGTCTTAATAGCATTAGAATGTTATCCATCCAAGAATTTCTGAAAAAATGACATCTCTCTACTATTCCATCCACTTTAACCGCTGTTAGACTTGTGATTTTTTACCCTCTCAATATTTTACACTATTTTGTTCTTGGACTTTATTTCTAAAGCTCGAACCTGAGACCTCTTACTAAGGTTGAAGAAGTACTTGCCACTGGCACCCACCATAACCATTGAAATTTTCTCTTTTGTTCATATACTCTTATCAAAATTCCTTCTAAGCTAAAATAGAACAAATAAAAGAAAAAAAAAACTGGATAATTGTTCTATGCTGAATCTAAGACATAATTATTGTATCTCAGTGAAAACAGAATAAGAAGTAAGAAGAAAAGAACTCACAAAGTCCGAATTTGCCGGATTTTGAGTCTCAAACTGATCAACTGTTGTCAAAGTAGTAGAATCAGAGTGACGAGGCAGAGAGTAAGTGGAGAAAATGAAGAAAAATAAAGAAGGAAATGATGAATGAATCAAACTGGAAATGTTAAGAGTGGCTTTATTAGTGAGTCGTTTTGTGAGACAAGTCTTTTTTTTAATTATTATTATTATTATTATTATTATTATTATTATTATTATTATTATTATTATTATAATATTAGTATTCACCCGATGTTCAGTACGTATCTGTACGGGGCCACCGAAAGCAAGAATTGCATAATCAATCGCATCTACAACCGAAACCCAAGTTGGAGCAGAGAATTCCACTCCTTGATTAGGAGGTTAGAGCCTTGACCGGATCTCTTCCCGGGTCAACCCACTCAATATCCGAGAGAGGGTAGGCTTTTGGTGGCCGCAGAGACGGTAGAGTAGGGGGTTGGGGGTTACCGTGCTCTATCTAGAATCGACCATGTTATATCTAAGGTAGAGTGCTAAAAACTTAAAATTTTTATTTCGCTTTTATTAAAAATGAAAAGCGGAGCCTTTCATCATCTTACCGCCCGCCGGTCGTGGCCTTTCTCGCCGGGCGAGCGCATCCGATTCGTCCTTTCTTATTCTTAAACCACTTCCCGTCGAAAGACACTTTCTAAAATGAGATTGAGTTCCTTTCCTCAACCAATTTGTTGTGGCCCCGAGATTGGTCTTTTTTTTCGGGAAGTTACACACATTGGGGTAATGTGTTCCTTAACAAAGACAACTCTATATCTAACAAGGCTCAAACTTAAAATTTTTAGTTTATTAAAAATGGAGGAGTACTTATCACTACACGTACACGTGTACATCCAACATTTGTTGTTGTTTTTTTTGTTGGGAGAAGGCAACAAGAAGAAAGAATTGTGGAGGAGGACTCGTCTATAGTCAAGTTGCGTGGGAAGTGTGGCGCATTGATGACTTAGAATGACACATTGATGACTTAGAAATATCTATTGCTATTTATTTCAATTTATGTGAACCTATTTACTTATTAGTTTATGCTAAAAAGAATGACTCATTTCTATATTTGAAAATAATTTATCTTTATACATTGATTTATAGCCACACAAAATATATGTGACTCATTTAACACTTCAAGTTTAAAAGTCTTTCTATTCTTTCTTAAATTTCGTGGTCAGTCAAATAAATTCACATAAATTGAAATGAGGGAGTATTATGAGAAGCATAATGACCTAAGGTGTGTACAGGAATTTCTATTATGGGGTAGAGATCTAAAATTTTATATCCGTCCCCAATGGAGCAAGGGCCGAGGTGTTCACCCGAATCCCCTTCGATGAAAAATCACACTGTGTAGATAAGGTTAAAATTATTTTTGTGTATATATAATGGATGTTGAACCCCCGTGGCTTCTTCGTATGTTTACTTGCTTATATTTTTGAACTCTCTTAGTGAAAATCCTGGCTCCGCCACTCTCCTTTTTAGTTACGTTCCAAAAAGAATGTCACCTTTCTATATTTAGTTTATCTATAGAGAAAAGACATGTTTTAACCCCTGAACTTGGCACGAAAACTCACTTTAGTAACTAAACTTAACTTCTATTTATTTACCCCCCTTAACAACTTACGTTTCAATTGTTTGCCACCCAAAAAAAAATAAAACCACTCTCACAATGGGAGGTGTATTACACTTACGTCATTACGTCAATGCCACATCATTGGCGTTGCCACATCATTGCCATGTCAAAATTACCAACACATCATTTTTTGTTTTTCCTTTTATTATTATTTTTCTTTCTCTTTCTTCTTCTTTCTCCTCATCCTCACCCTACTTTTATCAACCACCATCCGCACGCCGCCACCGCCGCCGCCGCTGCAAAAAATTGAACGAACTGCCCTTAAAAAAAAATTCATCACCATCATCTTTAACCCACACCCACCACCACCACCATCATCTCCCCACCAAATTTCGTCACATTCCTTAAAAAAGAAAAAAAAAAATCACCACCACCATCTTTAACCCACATCCACAACCACTACCATTTCTAGCAAACCCATTTCTTCTACCACCATTATTATATTTCTTCCATAACTTTATTTTTGAAAGAAAATCAAAATACCCACATCTACAACCACCACCATTTCTAGCAAACTCATTTCTTTACCACCATTATTAGCAAACCCATTTCTTTCATAACTTTATTTTTGAAAGAAAATCAAAATACCCACATCCGCAACCACCACCATTTCTAGCAAACCCATTTCTTCCACCACCATTATTAGCAAACTCATTTCTTCCATAACTTTATTTTTGAAAGAAAATTAAAATCAAAATCAAAATCAAAAAATAAAAAAATGGTGAAAATGAAAAGAAGAAGAATGTCAGTTTTGGGGGGGGGGGGGGGGGGGGGGGGGGGCTGTGGGGGACAGAAGCAGCTTGGGGGGGGCTGTGGAGTGGGAAGAAAATAGCTATATGGCGGGGAAGAAGATGGTGGGTGGGGTTGTGGAGTGGGAGGAGATTGTGAAGAAGATGGTGATAATTTTTATTTTTAATTGTATAATGTTTATTTTATTTTTTAAGTATAACTTTTATTTTATTTTTTAATTTATAATAATATATATATGAGCGGGTCCACTTTTTTTATTTTTCACTCTCCATTTGGGGTGGAAAACAATTGAAACGTAAGTTGTTAAGGGGGGTAAATAAATAAAAGTTAAGTTTAGTTGCTAAAGTGAGTTTTCGTGCCAAGTTCAGGGGTTAAAACATGTCTTTTCTCTTATCTATATATAGAAATAATTTAACTTTATGAGATGATTTACAGTCACACAAATAATTAAGGCCTCTTTTGGACCATAAATTTTAAAAGTATTCATTTCTTTCTTAAACTTTATACTTAGTCAAATGATGCTACATAAACTGGGACAAAGGGAGTAAGACATTACAATGAATTGCAAATATCAAAACTAAAAGTTATTCTATTGTTGAGGAATACCACCCAAATTATAAACAATAGAGTACTTGAAACAGTCATTGAATGGAGTATAACCAGAACACATATGATCAAGAAATAGTAACAAACGTTAAAAACAAAATTAGTGAATAAGGTACCATGCAATTAGTAATGACAAAAAAAAAAAAATTTAAGGATGAGCGACATCACAATTTTTTTACTATTAAATTTCGTTAATGATTTTATATATAAAGTAAGTACATATATTATTCTAGTTTTAACGTCAATTTTTTTTTTTTTTTTTTTGTATAGCCTTCATATTATGAATGTTGTAGGGTTATTTGTAAATTTGATTTTATGTCATTTTTTTGCCCGGATTGCCCTTCTTTTGGGTGGTCTTTAAATTTATCCCTCATATTTGTCGTCTTTAAATTTTACCCCTCATTTTTGTTGTCTTTAAATTTTGCCCTTCGCTTGAAAAGGTGGGCGAATACCTGAGGTTCTGGGTTCGAACCCCCGCTCAGGCATAAAATAAAAAAATAATTTCGCAAGGCAAAGCTGGGGGTTGTGTATGCCGGATCCGGCATACACTCCTTAAGGAAAAACTAAAGTCATGCCGGATCTGGCATAACTAAAAGTCTACCCCATAAGGCAGAACTTTTCCTTAAGACATAGTTTAGTTATGCCTTATGGGGCAGACTTTTAATTAAGGCAGAACCAAAATGTAACACCTCGTAGCTTCGGGTGAAGATTTGACTCATAAGATGATAATATAATGAAACCAATATGAGGATTTTATAAAGTAATTTGAAAACAAATTAAGTTATAAGAGTAGTCTTTGGACAAAGCAAAGTCAGAAGCCTTTCTACGGAGGATGTTTTCAAGTGAGTTTGTAGAAGGTCTTACTTCCAGCGACCATAACCCCTTTATTATTTGGGAATTTTGAAAAACTTCCTTGATGAAAGTTGTAGCCCTTTGAAATATCTTTCCAACGGTATATTATGGGTCTTGAACAGAGCTATGTACAAGAAGTTATGCCTATTTTACCGAACACTATTCAGAACCGACACCCGTCGCTTGTGAGGGCGCGTGCGGGCGCGTGCAATGGCCCCGCGCCACGGGCCGATCGCACAAAAACCCCTCTCTCTGACTATCGACCTGAAGGGGGTCGCGCGATGCACGTGAGTCGTTGAACCAACGCGTAAAAGGTCGAGTTTCGGGTCAAAAGTCGGATTTACACGTTTTAAGTTATATTTAAGATTTGGGGTTTATTTCCCCAACACCCCATTCACGAAAAATCACCCTAAATTCATAGAGAACAAGTCCCAAACCTCAAGGACCTTCCGAGGTAAGTTTTATCATGATTCTAGGTTGAATTCAAGTCCCTAATCCCTTTCTAACATATACTCTAATAATCTAAGCAAGAAATTATTGTTCCTAATCTAGGGTTATCAAGAAAACCCATCTCAAGGTTCAAGAATCAAGATTTAGGAAATCTTCTCCAAAATTCAAGTCTTTAATTCAAGATTTTGGAGCAATTAAGGTATGTAGAACTTCCATTCACATGTGGAAATCTCTACGTTCTTCCCCATGCTCCGTTTCTTGATATCCATGAAGTTCAAAACCTAGGGCATTAAACCTAACATATTGGTAGCCCATATTTATGTATTTACGTACATAAATTTTGTATCTATATTCTTTATTGTATTCCTAATCTTCCATTACGGTTATTAGGAACCCTAGCTTAATTCATGAATCATGAATTCTTCCTCAGGTGTTCTCATTATGTTTATATGAAACTTTATGATTTTATCTAGCAACTTACAAGTATGTTTTCAAGTTAAATATATGTATATAATAATGAACTATTGTTATTACTCATGAATCAAGAACATGTTTGCAAGACTATGACAAGTTATCTCATGAAACCATATTACAAGATATTTCATGAAACCATGTTACAAGTTATTTCTTAAAATCATGATTACAAGTTATTTACAAGTTATTTCACGAAAATCATGGGCTTCTTAGCCAACTATATCATGTTCATGTTTTTGGGAATTGCTTAGTTAACCGAAAAGGCTCGGATAGCCCTTTGAAACTACGTTGCCACCGTAGGATAAGGGTTGTCGGCAAGGAGGCAACACCGCCATTATGCAGTTTGGATCCTTACATGCTTATTATCACTTAAATATCATATCCCTGGCAAGGTGTGAGTGTTCTCTGGTAGGACGCAAGTACCGGATCATGTTGTCGGTTATATTATAGCGTTCCCCGTGTTACAAGTAGTTTTACATACATGTATTCCCATTGATTTACTGTTTTCAGACTTTACTCACGTTTCATGCTCATGTTCAAGTTGCATTCAGTTTCAGTTCATGTCTTATACTTATGTTGTGCCATGTTCTTCATTTCAACAGGTTTTACATACTAGTACTATTCACTATGTACTAACGTCCCTTTTGCCCGGGGCCTGCACTTCGCGGTGCAGATACCGGTTTTCAGGAGCATACATCTGCGCAGTAGGATCACTTCAGTTATCAGCTTATTGGTGAGCCCCACTTTTCTCGGGGTTCAACATGGAGTCTGTATTAGTATTCAATTTATGGTAGTCCAGCGCCATGTCCTTGTAACACCCCATACCTTTAACTTAAACTTTGATCATGATCCTAGGCTTAGAAAAGCAGATAAAGAATGTGAGAGTTAGAATTTCTCTGTTCAGTTGTAAGATGGTGGTTTACGCCCATGAACAGTGACCGTATTTCAGTTTACGCCCATGAACAGTGATCGTAAACTGAAACCAAGAATTTCTGAACATTCTGGAATTTGACATTTTGATGTCACATGGTTAAATACGGACCGTATTTTGATTTATGGCCCGTATTTCAAAATGTATTTGGAAATGAAAGTTGTAGAGCTTTGAACCAGTTAAAAAAAAGACTTTTCAATTTCCAATAATAATTTAATTTGATTAAATAATTTTTTCCTATTGTTAAAGTTAATATTCTCATGGTGCCAGAAAGTGATTTCTCCGATAAGGTATAAGTTGAGTGATTTTATTAGTACAAAAAACAAGGTTAGTGATCTTACTACGAAATTTTACTAAATTGATATAAAAATACATCATAATTAATCATACGCATGAGCTTGCATTGAATTGTGTTTAAATTGTAGGCAGTTCAACTTTGATTTGCTTTAAGCGCTTTTGCTACAATATCAAGTAAAATTGGAACCTTGAAATACCGTGTGCTCTTGGAAACTAAATGAAGACTGACTTACACGTAGTGGTAGAGCAAGCTAGAATTTGGCTCCTTTTCTGAACTTAATTGTCATTCTTGTTTGCGTGGAGAAAGTAAACTAAAGGAGATATTTTTTTCTTTAAGATGAGGATCTTTTATTCTTCTTCTTGACTTGTAAGTCAAGGTCTATATCAATCAAAATTTTAAAGGATTTTCAACTTGAAATGTTGTTGTCAATGCATATATAACAATCAATACTCTTATCCTAACTAATCAAACTCTTGTGAAATGTTTTTGTCAAGGTCTATACACAATTACCACTCTTAACTTTTCTTTCTCCTCTAAAATTTAAATTGATGAAATAGTTATGTCCTACTATTTATGTTAATATTCTCAAGTTGCGTTATTTTGCATTATGTCTTGTACAGTTTGATAAATAATATTAATAATGTGTAGTTATTGGGTCAGGTTTATTTGCAGAGAGTTGAAATGTTGACGTCTTCATCCGCTAATGTATCAAACAAAATTGTATTATTACAGGTGATAAAATTTTTGTGTTATAGATGTCATTTGAATATTTCAACGAAACGACTTTTGCATTGACTTGAGAATATAAGTTTGAGGGTATTTTCTAGCATTCATTTGAATTCACCAAAGAATGTGCATAGGTAATTGACCACTCTAAATTTGACTAAAAATGACTAGGTGAGCTTCCTGGAATTTATTACTCCAAAGCAACAGTTGTAAATTTTCTTTGCTTTCTTGATAACTCAATATTATTTAATAAAGGAACAGAGCAAAAAATTCTTGATATCTTTTTCCACTAAGTACTCTGATTTGATCATTTTAGGATTTTCAACTTGAAATATTGTTGTCTAGGTCTATACATCAAGCACTACTCTTATCCTAACTAATTGAGCTCTTCTTGATTTTTTGACGTGAAATGTTTTCATACATGTTGTAGACTTTTCTTGTACATGTTCTGAATAATATCCGACTTTTACTATTTCCAAAATCAACTTTTTTCTTCTTCTTTGAAATTGTAAAATTGCAAAAAAAAAAAAAAAAAAAAAAAAAAAATTGAAAGAGACATCAAATTGTTGGAATATAATATTTTCATTGTATAAATATTTTTTTTTCCTTTTTGTACTAACTAATCAAAACTTCTATGAATTTTTGTCTTGTAAGTCAAGGTCTATACACCAAGTAATACTCTTATGTTAACCAATCAAGATTTTAATGGAATTTTTACTTGTAATATTCTAGTCAAGATACACCAATCAATACTTTTTTTTTTTTTTTTTTTAAATTTTTGACTTCAAATGTTTTACTCAAGGTCATTAAGCCAATTAATACTTTTATAGACCTTTTAAAAAATTTGACTTGAAATGTAACTAGTTCCCATGAACTTTGTGAACTAACACCAAAGAATGCAATAAAAAATTGCTTCCTTATTGATCTGTCTGCAAATGTGCACATCAAATTTTGGACCTTTAAAGCAAAGTATTTCACTTCAAAAACTCACCCTCGTTCTTTAGGGAACGGAAGATTAAGGTAAATCCTGGATTTTTCGTCACAAGCAAAGAAATTCATTAGTACTTTTAAGTATATATGATAATTTAAGTTCTTCATAATTTTATAAGGTCATAATTCAAAAGAACTTAAATGTTAGAAGACTCAAGATTCTAACACTAATCACCAAACTCAACTTCTCATAGGACATTCTAAGTTCTTGAAAATTTTCGAATATGTAAATTTATTATAACTCTTAGAATATAATATTTCTTCTATGTCCATCGTCAAGTTAATATTCGATTTGGTGCATACACCAAATAACACTCTTATTCTAACCAATAAAAGAAAATGGTTTAGGTCAAGGTCTATACACCAATCAATATTCTTATTCTAACCTATCAAACCTTTAAACGATTTTTGACTTGAGATGTTGTTGTCAAGCAGTGCCGACTAGACTATGAAGCCACTCAAGCAATTCATATATTTACTGTAGCCAAAAGTTACCATTTAATAGGAAATGGCCAATTTCATCTTTCAATTCACATACGTTTAACTTTCGTAGGATAACAAATTTTGCACTAAAGTTTTCATTTAAATGTATATTTACCTCTTTGTACATAAACGTTGTTGAATTCGTGTTTGATTGTAAGGGCTAAACCATCACTCAACTTTTAATGGGTAAATTCGTAAATCAACTTTTGACTAATTTAGTCCCTATGGGGACATCCGATAAAAAAAAACTTTTGACTAATCTTGTTTCCACTTTTAATATAATGTGATATAAGATAAAATTCCCACTGGGAAAGAGAGTAAGTTAAAGATTCTTGCTTTTAGGAAAATAAAGAACTAGGAAATAAATGCATTCTCGAGCTTACAATATATATATATATATATATATTTATTTATTTATTTATTTTCCTTTTTGTCCTAACTAATCAAAACTTCTATGAATTTTTGGCTTGTAAGTCAAGGTCTACACCATATAACACTCTTATGCTAACCAATCAAGATTTTAATGGAAAATTTTACTTGAATTCATGTGCATTGACTTGTGGATATACTTGACATCTTTTTCGATTAGTTTAATTTCAATAAATTGAAAATGTGGAAAAAGCATGAAGGTTCCTGCTGTCCTCCTCAAGGCATTATATTGATAACGCTCTTTAAATATGCATTATCAGAGATAATATCTCAAATGGTCACTCAACTAAAGGTAGTTCCTTCCTAAAATCACTCAACTTTGTTTTATAACCTAAAAAACACTCAACTATTAATATTTCACCCAGAAAATCACTCAACTTTTGGGCTATAAAGCAAAATTGGATTTTCTTGACTTGAAAATGTTTTTGTCCGGGTCTATACACCAAGTAACACTCTTATCCTTATCAATCAAAACTTTTATGAGTCTTTACCTTGAAATCAAGGTTTATACACCAATCAACACTCTTATCCTAACCAATAAATACTTTATTATCAAGGTCTATACACCAACCAATATTGTCGTCCTAACTAATCAAACGCTTTCTGAACATTTAACTTGAAATGTTTCGCCTAAGTCTCTACACCAATTAATACTCTTGTAGACTTTTCTTTCCCCTCTAAGAATTTGAATTGATTAAATAACGGTTTCCTACTGTTAAAGTTAATATTCTCAAGGTGCATTGTTCTACGTTATGCAGGACTGTATAATAGTTAAATTTGTACTATTTGATAAATAAGATTAATGATGCGTAGTAATTGAGTCAGGACTACTTGCAGGGACTTGGAATTGTGAAGTCTTCTTTTGATAAGGTATCAAACAAAATTGCATTATTACAAGTGATAGGAATTTTCTGTTGTAGCTTTCATTGAATTTTTCTATGCCATACTTTTGCATTGATTTGAGAATGAAATTTGAGATTTTTTCCAGCATTCATTTGGATTCTGGTGCAATGACTTGTGTATTTACTTGAGAATGTAAATTTAAGATTATTTCCGTTAGCTTAATTTCTATACATTCACAGTGTTAAGGAATTGTTACTGTCAAATTTTTATACTCAATTTGTCAGAAACTTTATTTTGCAAGCATGAATGATCTGTATAATATTAATAAGTAACTCGTTACAGGCTGTAAAGCAACGTGATAGTGCAAAAATCTTTTATAATGTCAATACATATAATTTGAAGTCCATTGAAATAATTGAAGAACCATTACAACACTCTGTACCTTGGAAACATTCTAAATAATATCCGGCTTTTACTGTTAACTTCTTTATCTAATCGTCAAAATTGCAAGAAAAATGTGTAAAAAGAAGCCAAGTTGTTGGAATATAATATTTTCATTGTACAAATAATTTCTTTAACTATGAATGATCGTCTATCATGCCTTGATTCACTACATATTAACCACAATTACTGAAAAATAAAATTTAATTCTATACATTTACAATAACAAACACTCTTTCAATCTCAACCTAGTTTGGGTCAGTTGTATGAATCCTTACTATCCATTTGGCTCAAATACAATGTCATTACATTTCAATATTAATTCTATAAATTTAGGGGGAAATGTCATGCAGTTAATTGGCCGAACTTTAATTATGAAAGATTAAATAATTATCTATTTTTTTTGTTATGAAATAATAGTCACCATCATATCAAAATATGTACACTACCACTGAATAAGTTTAAATTTGACTGAAAATGACTAGGTAACCATCCTAGAATTGAGTACTCCGTCTGTTATATTTGATGTAAACTGTGGAAAAAAAAGGAAATTAACAAGTAACTCACATTTAGAAGTACAATTTTTGTAGTTTTTGCTATTTTTAATTTATATTCTAGAGTCTAATGCATATTTTAGAATTTGATGGGACTTTTTTGGTGTTTATGGTTAATTTTTTTCACCTTTGTTTCCATCAAATCTTACGGACAGAGTTCAGTAAATATTTTACGAATCGGACCCGTTTAGTAAGTGAGAATTTTTCACTTTATTTGAAAATCAGCATTTGGCCATGAGAATTCCAAATGCTACATTGGAAAACACCTAAAACCTTATTTTCACTTTTTCCACTTTTAGTACCTTCAAACAACCAAACACATCTCCATCTTCAACTCCAACAAAATTTCAAATAAAGCGAAAAATATTTGGTTTTCATGGCCATTCAGCTACGATAACTAAAAATGTTAATTTTTGATAAACTTAAAAGACCCAAACTGTTAAGTGCATACATAAAGAACTATTTTAAACTTACCCTCCAACTCAAGGGACCAATTTTGTCATATTCTTGTATATGTTTGATCAATTCTTATCTTTTTTCAAGTATGGTTCAATTGATGAGAAATCTAAAAATATGTTGTTGCAATTGCGTTAAAGGAAACGACGTCGTTTTTGATGAAACACAAGAGGGCCCACTTAACCTAAACAAAGTACGTTCTACCTTCTCTTATTCTCTCTATTTATTTTATTTATTTTCCGTGCCCCTTTGCTTGTTTCATTTACCCACGATTTTGTGGTTGTGCTTTGCTTGTTTCAATTCTCCACTAATTTGTGGTTGTGCTTTTGCTTGATTCTTTTGTTTCATATGAAATTTATAGTTGACCCGATTCTCTTTGTATCTGGTCAGCATTAAAACGGTGTTTTGCGGAGATGGAGTTAGGATTTTGAGTTTATGAGTTACATTTATGAATTAAATTATTTTGACATATTACGATTAGTTAATGTTCAAAAACACATATAAACTATCACTTTTTCGCGAGTTTCACACTAATAATTTGTTCCCTTTTCCTACCTACTTTATTATTTTGATATATTATTTCGATATTTTCTTTAACTACGAATGATCGTCTATCATGCCTTGATACATCACATATTAACAAGGTTAGTGATTTTACTACACAATTTCACTAACTTGATATATTAATACATCATAATTTATCATATACACGAGCTTGCGTTGGACTGTATTTGAATCGCAGACAGTTCTAGTTTGATTTGCTGTAAGCTGTTGTGCAACAATATCAATTCAAATTGGAACCTTGCAATGTTAATATGTGCTGATGGAAAATAGACTGAGATTTGGCTTACACCTAATCGTAGCCATATTAGGAGCAACTGCAGAATTAGGCTCCTTCTCCAAGCTTGATTGTGATTCTTGATTGTATAGAGAAAGCAGAATAAAGGAGAAGTATTTATTTTTTCCTTGTTGACTTGTAAGTCAAGCTCTTTACACCAAGTAACACTCCATCCTAACCAATAAAAATTTTAAACAATTTTCGATTTGAAATGTTGTTGTCAAGGTCTATACACCAACTAGTACTCTTCCTAACTAATTGAACTCTTCTTGATTTTTTGACGCAAAATGATTTCGTTAAGGTATATACATCAATTAACACTCTTATAGATTTTTCTCTTTTCCATGTTACCAGTTAAAAAAATAATAGACTTTTCAATTTCCAATAATAATTTAATTTGATCAAATAATTTTTTCCTATTATTAAAGTCAATATTCTCATGGTGCCAGAAAGTGATTTCTCCGATAAGGTATAAGTTGAGTGATTTTATTGGTACAAAAACAAGGTTAGTGATCTTACTACGAAATTTTACTAAATTGATATAAAAATACATCATAATTAATCATCTACATGAGCTTGCATTGGACTGTGTTTGAATTGTAGACAGTTCAACTTTGATTTGCTTTAAGCAGTTTTCCTACAATATCAAGTAAAATTGGAACCTTGAAATGCACAATTGCTCTTGGAAACTAAATGAAGACACGGCTTACATCTAGTGGTAGAGCATCGCAGACTTGGCTCCTTTTTTTGAACTTAATTGTCATTCTTATTTGTGTAGAGAAAGTAAACTAAAGGAGATATTTTTTTCTTTAAGATGAGGATCTTTTATTCTTTTTCTTGACTTGTAAGTCAAGGTCTATATCAATCAAAATTTTAAAGGATTTTCAACTTGAAATGTTGTTGTCAATGCATATATAACAATCAATACTCTTATCCTAACTAATCAAACTCTTGTGAAATGTTTTTGTCAAGGTTACCACTCTTAACTTTTCTTTCTCCTCTAAATTTTAAATTGATAAAATAATTATTTCCTACTGTTAAAGTTAATATTCTCAAGTTGCGTTATTTTGCATTATGTCTTGTACAGTTTGATAAATAATATTAATAATGTGTAATTATTGGGTCAGGACTATTTGCAGAGAGTTGAAATGTTGACGTCTTCATCCGATAATGTATCAAACAAAATTGTATTATTACAGGAGGTAGAATTTTTGTGTCATAGATGTAACATCTCGTACCTTTAACGTCAGCTTTGAACATGATCCTAGACTTAGAAATCAGATAAAGAATGTGGGAATTGAAATTTTCCTGTTCCGTTGTAGGATGGGAGTTTACGCCCATGAACAGTGATCGTATTTCAGTTTACAGTCCGTAATTCAAGTCGTAAACTGAAACCAAGGATTTCTGAGCATTCTGAATTTTGGCAATTGGATGTCAAATGGTTAAATACGAACCGTATTTCAAAATACAGCCCGTATCTCAAAACATATTTGGAATTTGGGAAAACTTCCTCATGAAAGTTGTAGAGCTTTGAAATATCTTTCCAACGGTATATTATGGGGGTCAAACGGACATCTGTGCAAAGAGTTATGGCCATTTTATTGAAGAGACGCGGTGCAGTCCGTATTTACGACGAAGATCTAAACCGGGTCGAAAATTTAATTTTCAGGAAACAGTATATATTCGTCCATATCAGTTCAAATCATTATTTTTTCATTCCTTCAAGCCCTAGAAGGACCTCCTACCCTCTTCCATTATCAAGAACACCAAGGTAAGCCTACTCTAATTATTCCAAATCAATTCTAATACCTATCCTTGTAATCTAAACAAGAAATTATCATTCCTAAACTAGGATTTTCAAGAAAATCCATCTCAAGGTTCAAGAATTCAAGATTTTGAAAATCTTCTTCAAAGCTCAAGTCTTTTAATTCAAGTTTTTGGGGCGACTAAGGTATTGTTTATCTACGTGTGGGGAAAATATTTT